>NC_090651.1:332182563-332427563 GCF_040937935.1 Hyperolius riggenbachi
AATTTGGCGTGTAGCGCGAACGATTGGCAGCAGATTCGATCCCAGTGATCGAATCTGCTGTCGAAACGGCGGCAAATCGGGCCAGTGTATGGCCAGCTTTACAGTTTTCCTAGCAGAGAACTGAGCTTCTGATAGTAGGGGATAGATAAAAGGTCAATAGTTGATATATTTTAGCACTCAGAGATAAGGGACTGACTGTGTCATTGAGCTGAGACAAAACGATAAATCTACATGTTTAAGCTTTTAAACATAATGCTGGTAATACACGGCTGGATTCTGAGCCATTTTGATGGCTCGATAGATAATTTGCGACATGTCCGATCTTCCGCCCGATCGTTTCCGCGCTCGATTCTGCATGGAGGACAATGGAAAAAGGTAAGAGAATCAAGCGGAAGATAAGAGAATCGCCTGCGGAATCAAGCAGCAAAATTGAGCCGTGTATTCTCAGCATTAGAAGTAGAAGGATATATACAATTATTTATTTCCTCAATTTATTTTCTCTTAAAGGGGCATTACGGCAAAAAATTTAAAATATGTGCAAACATAGACATAAGAAGTACATTTTTTTCAGAGTAAAATGAGCCCTAAATTACTTTTCTCCTGTGCTGCTGTCACTTACAGTAGGTAGTAGAAATCTGACAGGTTTTGGACTAGTCCATCTCTTCATAGGGGATCCTCAGCAAGGCTTTTATTCTTTATAAAGATATTAACCTGAAAAGGATTTAAACAATGATGCTGGTCAGCTTCCCTGCTCGCTACACAGTTTTCTGGCAGTTGGACAGAGTAACTGCCATTCACTAAGTGCTTTTGAAAATAAATAAATCCCTGAGAATCCCCTA
This sequence comes from Hyperolius riggenbachi, assembly GCF_040937935.1. Taxonomy (NCBI): domain Eukaryota; kingdom Metazoa; phylum Chordata; class Amphibia; order Anura; family Hyperoliidae; genus Hyperolius; species Hyperolius riggenbachi. Next base: position 332,183,403 of record NC_090651.1, read on the forward strand.
TAAAGAGATGGACTAGTCCAAAACCTGTCGCTTCTGTCAGATTTCTACTACCTACTGTAAGTGACAGCAACATAGGAGAAGAGTAATTTATGGCTCATTTTACTCTGAAAGAAACGTACTTCTTATTTGTATATGTTTGCACATATTTTAAATGTTACAATTTTTTGCCATAGTGCCCCTTTAAGTATCACTTTAAGGTTATGTCCCCTGTGTAAAAATGATGATTTCCCATTCTTCCATACATTCAGCTAGTGTTGCAGCTGCCTCCTTACATAATAATATTCAGTTTAATATGTAACACCCTCCCAAGTACTTAAAGAAAAAACAAGTTTGTTGTTAGTGCTTATAATGGAGCTCTAGCTTACAAGCTATTGGAACGGACATCCGACTCTAGTGCCAGTTCAAGAAACAGTTTTAGTAGAAGCGTATTTCACATTTTCCCAGTGAAGAACCCCTTCAACAAATTTGGATTATACCTCTTTTCCTCCAGTCTCCAAAAGTGTGTTTGAGGTCGCATTCACAGTGGGACGTTATTGTCCTGACATTTAACACAGGTTAACGCACTGTAATGTTAAACCTATGCGACATTCACAGTGCGATCTTAACGACACGTTGTAAATGTTGTGTTATGGTCACTCACTGCTTGCAGAGCGTTACCTCTAAACACAGCCGTTACACAGATACAGAGAGGCAAACGTTTCATTGCCTGTATGCTACACTTTATCTGCCGTATGCCACGGTAAGGCAGCCTTTATGTGCGTTACCACCTTTTTTTGCGTTGCGTTGTAATGCTGTTTTGCGACTTTTTACTTTTTTTCAATTTTTGGAGATTGGACATGTTGGAAATTTCAGACCAACATTATCAAGAATTGTATGGTGTGTGATGGATTGTCAATTACTTGATGTACAGTTCCAATCAATTTTTTCTGAGCTTTCAATTATTTCATTCATGATTGGGGAGAAAGTGAACATAGGTGTGTGGTACATTGGTCAGGTTTTTGAATTGTTACAATCAGTCAGAAAAATTGATGACTATTCTTGAATTAAACAGATATTTAAAAAAATTGTCTTGTGTGTGGACACCCTAAAGCGGGATTGTCACCATAAAAATCAAATTTCAACAGCAACTCTAGTGTATTTAGTGAAAAATATGCTAATCCTGCATTCAAAAGTTTTAAAAAAAATTCTGCTGTTATGATTTGGAGTTATCACATAGTTAAGGAGCACTGGTCTTTTAATAGTCAGTGCCAAACAGTTGCATGCTGGGGGTTCTTTTTATCTATAATATATTCCTCCTCTTCCATTAATTTCCTTGCCTAGCAGCCTGTCTGAAACACGATCCCCTGCTCACTTGTGTTTACAAGCAAGGCTGAGGTGACTCAGCAATTGGAAAAGAAAAGAAAAAAAGTATAGGGCAGAAAAGACATTAGGATATAGCCTAAACTGTGGGCAAAAGACATGGCCCCCACCAGGAACAGAATTCTCTTCATTTACTATATAACATTCACTAAAATCAAATGTGGACAGTACAATACATGTGTTATGCAAGTAGATCAAGTATTTATCTACTTAAATGTGTGTTTTTTTTCCGTGGCATAGTATGGCTAATACTACTGCTTTAACCCTTAACCCAACCCCGGCACAAAGCCACAATCTGCGGAAAAGAAGGGAAATTTGGGAGCCCGGAAGGGCCCAATAAAATCTCAGGCACTGAAACTTCCTAATATGCAAATCTTTTGCGCAAATCATGGCTTTTATAATGGACGACTATGGCAGCGCCTTTATTACTGCCAGGGCTCCTGCGTCCTTTTTTACTGTTCCATAAATTAAGTGTGTTGAAGTACTTTCCCCCCATTAAGGCACAGTGTTCTCCCCAGGCTCTTTTAGCTGTGTGCTCCACCCGGCTAATTTTTGTGAGCACCCGGCTGTCAACTGCTTGCCGCCGCATCCTCTTCCTATGCTGTAAGCAGAGTTGTGCCAACCCTGCATTCCACCTGCCGTGCCCTAACCGGCTACTTTTTCATGCCACGCGGCTGGGAAAAAATTCTGGGGAGAACACTGAGGCTTACTATCGCAAAAAAATAATAAAATTTAAAATACATGTGTATGCATTCACTTAAGAAGTATGTGTCTCCCAGAGTAAAATGCACTATAGATAATTTTTTTGCTATGTTGCTGTCGCTTACAGCAGGTATTATTAATATGACTAGTCCATCTTATTTTACTGTTTATTTGCACACAGCAGTTAGGGCTGTTTAACACCAAAAATTGCATAAAAATCGATTTTGCTGCAATTTTTTCACGATCGCTCCTAAAAGTGCGGCACTTTTACAATCGCTACACTACACAAATGCTGCAGTGTGAATTCTCCTATATCCATTTGCCAATCACTGGCGATCGGCAATCACTTGCAGTGTGAAACAGCTCTTACAACAGTTACAGAAAGATAGGAACAATATTTTAGGCCTAACCGGGCCAATCTCAATTGCTTGCTTAGGCGTTGATGACTACTTACATGATTTGTCAGCTTATGCCTACAGTACCGTATATATTACCTTATATACTCTCTTACCAGCTCTCTACAGCACTTATCTGCTTTGCTCCTTATGAGACTATAGGTCAATTTTTCCAGTAGAATCAGTTTGTTGCCAGCGACCTTGTGACCCTAACCTATCCAATCAATAAACATCCTATCATTTGTGGACAGTTTATCAATCAAATGGGGGATTGGGAAGGACTGTAAATTTTCATTGCGTGGGTGGGGGAGAAATGGTGGAAGTCAATAGCTGCATACTGTTTTGAGCGGTACAACATCAGTTGTTTGGCAAACTTTTGATCAGATTTCTCCTGATAGCTGATTGAGATTTAGTCGACGAAGTAGTATATTCAATCACTGGCAACTGATCAGTTTCTGATAGAGGAATTATTCATCGCTAGCTGGACTGATCGACTTCTGTACAAATAGCTTTAGGCATCGTTCTGTGTAGTTCCAAAATACGTGTATCTCTTTTGTGTGAATATATGACCAGGGCCGTCTTCAGGGCATCACAGGTGGGACTACAGTATGGGGCCCAAATGAGTCTGGGGCCCGGCCAACAATGCTGCAAACATGGGACCAGTCAGTGTCAGTGTGTGTGGCTGTATTTGTCACGGTCGGGCGATTTTGCATTGCAATTTTGCACAAATATAGGGGGAGTGAGGGGAAACCAGTAGGTTTTCCCTGTATCAGAAATTTCTGATGGCAGCCCTGTATATGACAAATAATGTAATAATAACTACTGCATCTATAAACTGTGTATGTTTCTGACAGGGTTGGAGCATTCAGTAAAGATTTACTGGAAAACAGGACAGGACAGTTTTTATTTACAAAATGAAAGCAGGCATGGGGTCATAGCAGAGCTGGGACAAGGTCCTCCAGCATCCAGGGCTGAGACACCAAAGTGCGCCTCCCTTCCCCCCCCCCCATCTCAGCCATCACACACTGATTGCTATTATACAGAGGTGCACCAGAGCCCCCAACACCTTAATCTCTAGTTATCTGGCTTGCAGTCACTGCTGTATGTCCCCTTTCCTTATTTCTTTCTGATTCACACACAATAGGGGAATGATAGCTGAGTGAGTTGTGCGCCCCCTCCTACAATGTGCCCTGAGCCTGAAGCCTCTCTCGCCTCTGCCTCGGCCGGCCCTGGGTTATAGTTCATCCATGCATGTTCTGGAAGTGGGTGGTCAAACAGTAAGAGCCCTGCTGATGGAACTGCAACAGCATTATACATTGGAGGACTTGTACACACTCTAGATTTTTATCTGAAACAATCATTCTGAGCAAGGAAAATCTGATGTGTGTATGTTACTTTTCTATCCTCACACCTCCCCTAATACTTGTGCCCACCTCACCCACACCGACAAGCACTGCTGAAACTTCTGTTTGCTTAAATCTAGTGCCACCGCTTCAACTAGCTGCCAGATGGTGACACTGAGTATAAAGCAGAACGCAGAGAAGGATTATCCACCAGGAAACCTAGGCAAGTGCTTGCGTCCTAGTGGGTGTTAATGGGGGCCATCTGACACATTATTTGACCTCTCTCCGCTTCAGCTTACCAAAAGGACTACAAGATGGCCCCAAATCTTCTATTATGCTTGGGGCCCCATTCCATCTTAATGCATCTCTCAGCCGAAGGCCATTTTATTCATTTCAAAGGACAAATCCTCTACTCTCTACTATACTACCAAGTAGACCCAACTGCCCCCAGTACGTCTGGGCGTGGAAGGGGAGGGGCTAGTAGGAGAGTGGGCAGGTTAATAAAATTGGCATTATTGTTGACTTTATTTTATGAGCACATTTATCTTTTAACAAAAGAAATGTTTGTACCTTTGCTAGAGTTATCTCTTTTTATTTTCCTGTAGAAGTTGCTGAAAAAAAATCAATACGGTCACACTCCAGAGTGCGGATAACAATGCAAGTTAATTACTTCTTCTACTTTACTTCATACCTCTGTCACCCGATTGCCTGCAGGACTACAAACTAACATCAGCCATTAGGATTCAGTGTTGTCAGAAGGGTACTACTGAGCTATCACTGCTAGGGATCATGGGAAGTGTAGTCCTGCATCCAGGACTCTGAATTCTGGCCCCAGTCAGAGATAATACATCTGAGAAACTGGAGAAAGGAAACACTTCCGAAGTGCCACATAATTGTCTCTGTTTAGTTATGAAGTCCTGTCTCATAACGTATTGATTTCCCAAAATGAGCTATTATTTGCACTTCATTATTTTGATGCGGCATTGTTCATGAATTAAATACAGAAAAAATGTTATACTGCTGGTTCAATACACCCTGATTATTTAGGAATTTAATAGGATTTGTTAACTATTTCCGTACCAGCAGTCTCTGGCCCCTTAAAGAGACACTGAAGCGAAAAAAATATATGATATAATGAATTGATTGTGTACTATGAATAATTACTAGAAGATTAGCAGCAAAGAAAATATTCTCATATTTTTATTTTCAGGTATATAGTGTTTTTTCTAACATTGCATCATTCTCTAATATGTGCAGATTACACAACACTCAGCATTCAAAATGATTCTTTCAGAGCAGTCTGTGAACTAATGACCTCTCCTCTGGCAGAGAAAAAGTAAAAAATTAACTAACAGTTGAGATAATAAAAGTCAGAAAACACCCCTCTCCACGACTTTGAAAGTCGTAGAGCTTAATGGCTTTTTTGTATAGAGATAACAACTGGAGTTTCTTAAATCTTCCTGTACTGGAAACAATTAGACTGATGTATCTGATCTTAATGTTTTATTTCTATAAAATATGCTGTACTACACATACAAATCATAATATCATAATTTTTTTTTTCGCTTCAGTGTCTTTTTAAAGAGAACCAGAGCTAAATAAAATAAAAAGATTTATACATGCCTGAGGCTACCTCCAGCCCCATCCGCTCGGATGGCTCCCACACCGCCATCCTCCGCTGTTTACAGCTCCGGTATCCCGGTCCTGTCACTTCTGTCAGTTGGAGCCAGTCTGACGTAAGAGAAGTGCTCTCTTTGCATATCTCTCCAGCAGCTGCTGGAGAGATACGTAGAGGGCACACTTCTCCTGCGTAGACTGGCTCCGACTGTTTGAAGAGATGGGACCCGGTTCCCAAAGCTGCAGACATCGGAGGAAGGTGGCGTGGGAGCCATCCGAGCGGATGGGGCTGGACGAAGCCTTAGGTATGTATAAATCTTTTTATTTTATTCAGCTCTGGTACACTTTAAGGACCAGAGAATGCTGGTTCACACAACAGGGCTTAAAGACGTCAGACCCGCCACTAGCACTGAGCCCGAGAGCATTGTTCTCCTCACTCACCCCACCCACTCTGTGATGCTTCTCATTGCTACGCCGGCTCTAGTTCCTCCCACCCCGCATAGCAACAAAACATGCTGCTAACCTGAAGGCTAGTTGTCACGGAATAGCCGTGAGAAACGCAGGTGAATCTAGAGAATTCACAGTCGCTTTCCTGATCGCTCCCTGTCGGATCTGAGCAGTCGTGCAAGCGATCTGAAAATTACATTTTGTGTTGTTTTAAATCCAGAGATCTGTTCCCCTGTGAGCCAGAGCAGTCCCCTCACCCCTCAGGAATGTCGCACATGGCTGGACTCCCTGCAGGGCCCAGCTCATTCCCCCTACAGCAGATGTCCCCATGAAAAGGACCAGGAAACTGGCTCCACAGGGGGGCCATAGAAAGCCAGCCGATCCGGCACCGAGCACGGGCCATAAGAAAAGCATGGGTGATATGATTTCCTGTCGGCATACGAAAACCGTATGTCGCACAGCTATAAAATTCATATCGTCTTGTTCGGTAAAATCTGGCCATTGTGCTGATATGAAATTCCTTGGGATAGACCGTCCGGTTATCGAGATATGAATCTTCTCAGGAGCCTGACCCGCTGGCTTAGCCGTGTCTGATGTCATATTAATCTGTATTTTCCAACAAGTCTGAAGCTGTTACCCCCCTAAATATAACGTGTATGGTTCAGGAGTTACAGCATTTCATAAGTTTAGCCCTAAAATCTCTCAGAGGGAATGAACTGTCATTAGTGGGTGACTCAGAGGGGCCGGCATTGCCACACCCCCAAACCAGCTTCATCAAAAGCACCTGGCCAGCAGGAGGGCATCAATTCCTCCCTTTACCATCCTCATGACACACGGCCACTGTGAGGAACAAGTGGTGGCCATCTTGCCAGAGCTGAAACAAAGGACATCCTCCATTTTGTTTGGATTTTAAATCTTGCTGAACTTTACTCTGAAACAAAGAACTTTAAGAACTTGAAGCCGTTTTGCTTGGACTTGATGATTTTTCCACAAAAGGACATATTTCCACAAACCATAAGTATTTTCTCCCTTTTTATTTCATACTGGCTATTACTGTTTTAATAATTGTTGATTTTAATAATTGTCTGTATATATTAATTATTTATATTGCTGTGAATAAAAGACTTCCTCCAAGTCATTCACTGTTCCGCTACCCTGCTTATCAGCACACACAGAACTGATCCCGGGTCTCTGAAGATACGCTACTGTTTGTTTGTTGTTGGCTAGACAGAATACCGTGTGTTTAACCGTTTTATTCGCAGGACTAGTCAGTCAGTAAATCGGGACCACTGGCCCATACCAGTGGTGGTGGCAGATACCGTGGAATTGTGTGTACGTTGTAATTACCCGTGTCTCACAGGCTCCCTTCTGGGTTGTCTGCGGCTAATTCTTAACGGTTCCTGCGCATTGACTGCGACCAGAGTTCGCACGATCTGTGCGCTGGCACCGTTTAGAAGGCTAAGTGCGGTCAGCCACTAGGGCTCCTGTGACACTAGTGATGCGTCTATACAGCCTCGACCCCACACTGTCGGCTGACAGATCGAGTCCAAAATCCCTCTCTGGTGATATCCCTCATACTAGAGTACAAGGCTTTCACTTGGATGGAGTGCTAGCTTTTGCCTCTCTCTACCTATAGTGTGATGTAGATTCCCACCCACTTTCCTTTTGCCACGGCCTGCAAGAGGGAGGTAGGCGGGGATTGACGTCTCACTACTGGTGGAGAGGAACAGAGCTTGCAGCTGCCAGCTGTCCTGGGTACACAGCCATGGGTACTTTAGTGAGGCAACCTTGAACATAGGCCAGGCAGGACTAGACTTAGGGCAATGCCACTTTGAGAGGTAGTCAGGAAATCAGGTTAGATCTTGTTGCTGCCCAAGCAGGGGTGTAACAAACCGCTGGGGGGTACCGGGGGATGTGGGGGCCCTCTACTCCTCCTCCCTATACAGATGCAGAGTAGCACAGGTAGTAGAGTAATATTTACCTGCTCCCACACTGTGGGTCTCCTCCATGCATCACAGTCGCACACCTTCTCCTGTCATTCGCTGGCTCCAGACCACATGACCGATGTGAGTCACGTGATCAGGAACCGGCGACTGGCAGACAAGATTGTGAGGATGTGATGCATAGAGGAGACCAGCAGTGCTGGAGCAGGTGAATATTACTCTGGTCCCTGTCTTATTCTGCATGCGTGTCGGGGAAAGAGGTGCTCATGGGGAACAGCGGGGATTCCAGGGGGCTCCCATGACAATTTTGTAGGGGGGACTTCACGGGCTGTTATTACTCCCCGATCTCTAGACTGGTAAAAGTTACCCATCCTTGCTTTATCTCTGGCATGCCTATAAACCTTTCACTAAGCAGCTGCCTGACTACACCGCTCATTTCTCTGCAAGCACACGCTATCTTGCTAAGCTTCATTCTGCTATTAACCACCTCTATTACAATCAAGAAGCCTATTACCTTTTTTTTATATGCTAAACTTTGTAAATGGATCATCTAGCTAAGCAGGAATTAAATATTTGAATGGTACTATGCCAGCTATTTGATGCATAGACTGTTATTGAAGGAATCTTGGCATGTCTCTGGATAGACTCTGGAAGAACAGGTGCGCTGTGAGTGGTCCAACTTCAGCAGCCTGCCTGCATATATATATCAGGCTTTCTGTGCAGAGAAGGATGAAATGGGGCCTGAGGCAAGATAGTTTTTGCCCATTGCTGATGATCACCTGTCTTTTTTAGTAAGATTTGGTGGGGGCTAGCATCCACCAGGCCCTTAGCCTCTCCCCAGGCCCCAGGCAACTGCCTAGGTTTGCCTTGTGCATGATCTGGCTCTGCACTTTTAGCACCTGTACACACGAATGAGGACTGCCGCCCGCAGGGATTGGAACTCAATCCCTCGGGCAACAGTTTGGGGGCAACAGATTGGGGTCAAGTGCTGTACAGACTTGTAGCAAGCCTACAGGCTAGTGATGTGTTTTGTTGCTATGGAGGGGACAGAGGGGCAACGTCACGGCACATGACGGAGCTGGAGAGGTAAGGAGAAGAACAATATCCCTGGTCTAAGGCTGGCACTGCATCAGGGTTACATAAAACTGTGGGTGGCGTGGAGGCTGGCACTGCATCGTGGTTACATCACACTGTGGGTGGGGTGGAGGCTGGCACTGCATCGGGGTTACATCACACTGTGGGTGGGGTTGAGGCTGGCACTGCATCAGGGTTACATCACACTGTGGGTGGGGTTGAGGCTGGCACTGCATCAGGGTTACATAAAACTGTGGGTGGCGTGGAGGCTGGCACTGCATCGTGGTTACATCACACTGTGGGTGGGGTGGAGGCTGGCACTGCATCGGGGTTACATCACACTGTGGGTGGGGTTGAGGCTGGCACTGCATCAGGGTTACATCACACTGTGGGTGGGGTTGAGGCTGGCACTGCATCAGGGTTACATCACACTGTGGGTGGGGTTGAGGCTGGCACTGCATCAGGGTTACATCACACTGTGGGTGGGGTTGAGGCTGGCACTGCATCAGGGTTACATCACACTGTGGGTGGGGTTGAGGCTGGCACTGCATCAGGGTTACATCACACTGTGGGTGGGGTGGAGGCTGGCACTGCATCGGGGTTACATCACACTGTGGGTGGGGTTGAGGCTGGCACTGCATCAGGGTTACATCACACTGCGGGTGGGTTTGAGGCCGGCACTGCATCAGGGTTACATAAGACTGTGGGTGGGGTGTGGTGGAGGCTGGCACTTCATCGGGGTTACATCACACTGTGGGTGGGGTTGAGACTGGCACTGCATCAGGGTTACATCACTCTGTGGGTGGGGTTGAGGCTGGCACTGCATTGGGGTTACATCACACTGTGGGTGGGGTTGAGGCTGGCACTGCATCAGGGTTACATAAGACTGTGGGTGGGGTGTGGTGGAGGCTGGCACTTCATCGGGGTTACATCACACTGTGGGTGGGGTTGAGACTGGCACTGCATCGGGGTTACATCACTCTGTGGGTGGGGTTGAGGCTGGCACTGCATCGGGGTTACATCACACTGTGGGTGGGGTTGAGGCTGGCACTGCATCAGGGTTACATCACACTGTGGGTGTGGTGTGGTGGAGGCTGGCACTTCATCAGGGTTACATCACACTGTAAAGAGTTACAGATTGCCCAGTAAGCTCATGATGAACCAGATCTCCTAGGAAGTTAGAGAACTGTAAAGCGAGAAAAATAAATCTGCTGCTTCCTGTCAGTGTAGCTGTAACACAGAAGATTCTCTTCTGTTCGCTTAGCTGAGTCTTGCTGTAAGCGTGTTAATGTAATAAGGTTCCAAGGGGAAGTGAAAGTTAGGCTGTTAATCAGTTTTTGTTTTTTTGTTTTTTAAAACAGCAGTCTGTTCTTAGAAGTTACAATAGTGTAGCTAATTTATTGGAGAAGGAGGAAAATTGTGACCAAAATTCTGTGCTAGTAAAACATAGGCATTGCTTAAACAGTGAACTGAGGACTATCCTTTTTACTGGGAGCCACTTGCCACTGCCGAGTGGTTTTTACTCAGTAGGCATTCTGTGCTGGAAAATTATTGCGGTTAGCACAGAATCCTCTGCGAGATTCAGGAGTACCTTTCCTGACATGCGTTCAGTCCCTCTACCAAATGAAATGCATTGATTCGGGCTCTCATGCCCTGTTGCCTCCTCTTGTGTTTCCAGCACTACCACAATTCTAATCAGAGCAGGAGTCAGGAATGTCTATGGGGGATTTTCGAGGAGCTTCTCTCTAATGCTATTAAAGCCCCATAGATATAAGAGGGTCATCGGTCATGCAGCAGGCATCAAACCAGCCTCAGAGTCTTTTGCCATCAGACCTGAAAATTAACAAGAACGCAGCATGACTGATCGTATGAATAATGTCTATGGAACGTGGAGGGAGGAAGAGCAGTGAATAAATCTCAGTGGAAGACTGGAGAAAGATGTCTCCCGTGATTCAGGTCTACAGAGAGGCAACGCCTGGATAAATGGGGGAAATATTTTAGGAGGCAAGCTGAATAAACGCTGATAAATATTACTGTTTAGTTGATAATCATAGCAGAGCTTTAGGAGTAAAAAAAGACATAATGGGAGGATGAGTTTACTTAACCTCTAGGCGACCGTGTCACACCGATGGGTGTGAACGCAGCGCCAGCCCCAGGACCGCCTAACACGGGGTAAAGTCCTGGGGGCGTGTTTTGCAGGAGATTTCCGCTTGGATGACGCAGCTCCGCTCCGCCATCAGTCTCCCAGCGGCGATCGCCGCTATGAGACTGTTAGATGGCGAAACTGCAGTCTATGTAGTAGGTACAGCGCTGCAATCTATGACAGCGCCGTGTGACACGGCTGTCCCCCTGGGAGACATAAGAGTGATCGGCTGTCATAGGCTGATGTAAAATTATAAAAAAAAGGCAGAAATGTATTAAAAAATAAATAACAATTTTGGAAAAAAAATAAACAAACATCCTGGGAGCCATCAAAGCCCACCAACAGAGAGCTCTGTTGGTGGGCAGAAAAAGGGGGGGAATCACTTGTGTGTTGAGTTGTGCGGCCCTGAAGTGAGGCCTTAAAGTTGTGCTGGCCTAATTTATAAAAAATGGCCTGTTCTTTAGGGGGGGGTTTAACCTTCTGCTGACTGCGTCACGCCAATTGGCGTAAAGTCCTGGGGCTCTGTTATGCAGGAGTTCGCGCGCAGGTTGCGCGCGCATCTCCTGCTTGGGGGGGCGGAGCTCCGCCCCGCCTTCAGTCTCCAAGCGGCTATTGCTGCTCGGGAGACTGTTAGACGGCGTGATCGCCGTCTATTTACAAGGTGCAGCGCTGCGATCAGCAGCAGCGCTGCACTTGGGACAGCCGTGTGACACGGCTGTCCCCCTGGGGGACAAGAGATCGATCGGCTCTCATAGGCAGAAGCCTATGACAGCCGATCACCATAATTGGCTGCCTGTGGGGAGGGAGGGAGGGCAGAAATTTAAAGACATTGTTTTTTTTAAAAAAAACAAAACAACAATAATATTTATTATAAAAAAAAAAAATAAACATGGGGGGAGCGATCAGACCCCACCAACAGAGAGCTCTGTTGGTGGGGAGAAAGGGGGGGGGGGGCGGGAATCACTTGTGTGCTGTGTCGTGCGGCCCTGCAGCTTGGCCTTAAAGCTGCAGTGGCCAATTTTGCTAAAAATGGCCTGGTCACTAGGGGGGTTTAGCACTGCAGTCCTCAAGTGGTTAAGTCCATAGTCCTTATGTGGTTAAAGGGAATCTAAAGTGAAAATAAAGTTATGATATGATGATTTGTATGTGTAGTACAGCTAAGGAATAGAACATTAGCAGCAAAGATACGAGTCCCATATTGGTTCCAGAACAAGAAGAGTTAAAGGATTCCCGAGGTGACGTGACATGATGAGATAGACATGGGTATGTACAGTGCCAAGCACACAAATAACTATGCTGTGTTCCTTTTTTTTCTTTCTCTGCCTGAAAGAGTTAAATATCAGGTATGTAAGTGGCTGACCCTTGTCCTGACTCAGACAGGAAGTGACTACAGCGTAAATCTCACTGATAAGAAATTCCAACTATAAAACACTTTCCTAGCAGAGAATTGTTTCTGAGAGCAGGAAAGAGATAAAAAGGTTCAATAGTTCATACATTTTAGCTCTGGCATACTTGAATGATTGTGTCATTGAGCAAAAACAATAAAACAGTTACAAATTAAAAAGTAGATTTAACAGTTAAGAATTAAAAAACATCAAATAAAACTGTGGAATATCTTAAAAAGTCATTTTTAGGAGAAGGAAGATACAATTGTTTATATCATTAGTTTATATTCGCCGCGGGTGTCCTTTAACCTCCTTAGCGGTAGCCCCGTGCTGGACTCGGGGTAAGCCGCCGCGGAGGATTCCTCAGGCCCTGCTGGGCTGATTTGCATAATTTTTTTTTCAAACACGCAGCTAGCACTTTGCTAGCTGCGTGTTTGTTGCGATCGCCGCCACCCGCCGCGATACAGGGCCCCCTCCCCCGCATACCCCTTGTGCAGCCTGGCCAATCGGCGCCAGGCTGCGCTGTGGGGTGGATCGGGATGCCCTGTGACGTCACGACGTCGATGACGTCACTCCGTTCGTCGCCATGGCGACGGGGGAAGCCCTCAAGGAAATCCCGTTCAGAACGGGATTTCCTTATGGGCAAGCGGCGCCGGCGGCGATCTGATGGTACGTGGGGATGCCGCAGGGAGGGGGGAAGCATGTAGCTAGCGCTAGGCTAGCTACATGCTTAAAAAAAAAAAAAGGTGAGAAAAACCCTCCCACGGCCGCGCAGCCGCACAATTCATACCGCCAGGGAGGTTAAGAAACTTCAGTTGTTATCTATGCAAAAGAGCTTATCTGAGCTCTCCAACTAATTTAGTCAGAGAGCAGTGCTCTTCTCGGAAGCACTTATCTCAACCTGTCTCTCACTGTTTCTTGTTTGTTTAGGTTTTAACGCAGTTAATAACCCCTTTGAACTTAGCTGCTCTGTTTCATAGTTTAAAATACGAAGTGTAGTTTGTAAACGGCAAGTATTAGAGAATGATGCAATGTTATAAATAAAAGCGATATAACTGGAAATCAAAGTATGAGACTCTTTTCTTTGCTACTAATGTTCTATGAATTACTAGTACTACACATACAATTCATTATATCATAAGGTTTTTATTTTCGCTTCAGTGTCACTTTCATATTCTGCCTCTACAGCCGACCTGGATAATCTAAACAATAAATACATTGCACATATTGTAATGCTATACAAAACCGCCGGTGATAAGTATCCCAAATAGCGCTTGTTATGACCTAAACTCTCCCATACATTACAACAGAGACCTCTCTCTTATGAAATAACACATCTACAGTAGTAATTCCGCTGCTGTACAGAAAGCCTGAATAATATAACAGTTCCTATACCTGCCAACATTTCAAGTGGCCATAGAGCAGACAATGGCGCCTGCAGCTGCATACTTCACTTCTGTCTCGCAGCCGCTGCTGCGGCCCCCTCACAGCAAAATTATCAATAAATAAAACAATCGGCAGACAGTACAAGAGGTACTTTTGAGAATTTTGTCTGTGGGTCCGAACGATACAGATAAATCCACCATCTGCTTAGAGAATACGTGATCTCCTCAGATGCAGACGAAAAAACGATAAGTGCCAAAAGCCTTGTCAGGAAGGTTGAGTGAGTGTTGGGTGTCCGTGGAAACCCCAGCCGATGATGAATGAATACGTTCCCCCCTTTCCGCCTGACCTTCACCTGAGGTATTTCTCTTGTGTCAGTGACACTGCAGCCTACAGAGACTACAGCAGTGGACGGTGGACTATAATATTTATGGTACTGTCTATATAGTCAAAGCTACAGTGATCGTGGACTTTTTGAAGTCCGAGTGCCCAAACTGCAACCCAAAACCCAGTTATTTAATACATAATGCCAACACTGAAATTTAACCTGAGTACTGATGTAAATGTAGTAGCACCAAGTATTAGATAGTCCCCCAGATAGTCCCCCAGTTGACGGTTGTCCCCCTCTCTAATTGAAAAAGCGGGGTAACGCCCACGGAACCAGTGGGTCCGTTTGAGGGGACCCTCCGTCTCTCTCTGCCTCAGTGCCACCTCAAACCTGGTTAAGTATAGACTCTTCTTATTCACTATAGGCTGCCATTATCACTTTCACTGGTCCTGCCTATCACAGTCCTTGCTCACTATTCTCAGGTTATTTTGTTCATTTTAGGTTGCAGAGTTTTTGTGCAATTGATTGTATATTTTATTGTTTGTCAGTGGCGTAGCTAAGGAGCTGTGGGCCCCGATGCAAGTTTTACAATGGGGCCCCCCAAGCACTCTATACATAGCAATTGATACGGCGCACCAAAACCTGCCAATGACAACTACAAAGTCAGAGGTGCAAGAAGGGGATGGGGAACAGTTTGTAACTTATTGCAACAATTCAAAGTATCTATAGAAGTCATTATTATGAGCACAGGACCAACAGAGAGCTAATACTGTAGTTGAGGGAGGGCCCTTCGGGGCCCCTCTGGCCCAAGGGCCCCGATGCGGTGGCTACCTCTGCAACCCCTATTGCTATGCTCCTGTTGTTTGTATTCATTAGCACAGTCACCATATTACTTTGTTGAGTATTTTCTCATCTTAACACATCACATTGTCTATACTGAACCCGGGTTCTATCCAATTAGGGCTCAAGCACTGAGCCCTTTGAGGAAACTATTATTCTTTATACATATAGGAGGCATATTGTATATTCATGCATGGTGTAGTTACTTATCTTTTTAGGCAGAAAGTTTTATGGGTTTTTGTCATTTTAATTGTTTTTAACCATGAATGCTTTATGAAGTGTATTTTTGATATATAAACATTCTTGGGTACTATTCCGTTAGCCGGGCAGAACCACTAGGTGGCGTTAATTACTAATTCCCCTCCAGGCCACTATGGATAGTAGGGAAAGATGTAACTCTGCTGGGAGTTTTATCGCCACCTAGTGGTTGCGCCCGGCTAACAGAAAATAACCCATTTTTGAGATAATAAAGATGTATTTTTGATATTTTCACTATCCTATTGTCCTGAGTGGTGCTATTTCTAAAGGATTTCTTTTCTTTAACTATACATATGCTGCTTTTGACCCTAACACACTACAGGCAGATGTAAGAGTAGCGGACACTCCCTTTTGTCTATATAGTGCCCCAGTTTGAGTAGCCAAACACCCCCCCACCACCACCACCTTTAGTAATAGGAAGCCCTAGGCAGCCCTCTAGTATGGGTAGCTAGAGGGGTACTCAGTATTAGGTAGCTACCAGTATAAGTAACCAGAGGCACCCCCAGTATAGGTAGCTAGATATGCCCTCCAGTGTAGGTGGCCAGAAGAAGCCTCCTCATTACAAGTGGTAAGAAGGGCCACAGTTTAGGTAGCCCCCAATATCAGTAGCTAGATTAGCCTCCCAGTTTAGGTGGCCTGCCCAATAAAGATAGAAAGAGGGGCACCAGGTATAGTTAGCCAAAATCACCCCCCCCCCCCCCCCCCAGTATAGGTAGCAAGAGAAGAACTCACTATAGGTAGCCCACCAGTATTGGTAGCCTCCCCAGTAAAGGTAGAAAGCGGTAGCCCAAAGTATCCCCAGTATAGGCAGCAGATGTGCCTCCAGTATAGGTAGCCAGAAGTAGCCCCCCAGTATAGAAGGCAGGAGGGATCCTAATTATAGGTAGCCAGATGTGAATCCCCTTTTTGCCGGATCCCAAAGCCAGTGACTAGTAACTAGAAGATGTAAGGTTTATATTTCCAGGTAGCTTTAGAGATTAAAGTATCTGGGAATGGACAATGGGACTGCCACAGGCTCATATCTTGACAGATCTGTGACTTACCATCACTTGCTCTGTGGCATTTGCTAGGCTCTTTCTGTCACCACCCAAGCAGGCCTGCCGCCTACCCCCTTTAGGCCTCTATTTAAGCATCATTAGTGTCCTCAAGTGCAGCTCCTGTATACCTCCTAAGGAACGTGTGTTGGATGGATGCACACCATCTGCTGCCTAATATTGGAATTGCAGCCAGAGTTTCCTATCTTTTGGTTAATCTCTAGGCTGTATGAGAGAGCTTAGTGCACTAGGTAGTTAACTAAGCAAAGAGACCCTCCTAGTGTTATTTTATGAGTTCCAGACCAATACCGCCGACTGTTCTGATCCTGCGACAAGTCTTGACCATGATTTGCTTGTCCTCTGCTTGTGGTGGGTCTTACCAGATTCTAGTTAGCTTTTAGCAGTGGGTACACAAATGCCTTTCAATTACTGTGTTCAATGTCTACTTGGTAATTTCCCTTACGACCAAATCATTTGAGCAAAACTTTCTACTTGTGTCTTACATCTCTTGGACTGGGTCGCTGGTTCGTATCCCAGCCAGGTCAACATCTGCAAGGAGTTTGTATGTTCTCCCTGTGTCTGTGTTGGTTTCCTCCGGGTACTCCGGTTTCCTCCCACATCCCGAAAACATACAGATAAGTTAATAGGCCTAAATTGGCCCTAGACTACAATACATACACTACACGATACATACATAGACATAGGACTATGGTAGGGATTAGACTGTAAGCCCCTCAGAGGGACAGTTAAGTGACAAGACAATATACTCTGTACAGCGCTGCGGAAGATGTCATTGCTATATAAATATTAAATAATAAAAATAAAATAATCATTCCCAGGTTGGCACATGTTGCAGCTATTGAGGTACTTCATCCCGCTGGTGCAAGAGATTGCAAACTTCTGCACATCAAGGAAAGGACCAGACATGACGCCAAGTACACTGGAGCGTCAGAGACACACAGGACTGAAATACTACTTTTTAGTAGATTGACCTTTTACGGTGGGATGCGGAAGTTTGGCCAACCTTGTTAATCGTCATGATTTTCCTGTATAAATCGTTGGTGGTTACGATAAAAAATGTCAGTTAAATATATCATATAGGAGACACACACACAGTGATATTTGAGAAGTGAAATTAAGTTTATTGGATTTACAGAAAGTGTTCAATAATTGTTTAAATGCCTCTAATACTTTTAGCCACAGACCCTGAACAAGCATGCAGATCAGAGGTTTCTGACATAAATCTAACAAGATTAGCTGCATATTTGTTTCCAGTGTAATTCTGAAGCCAGTAAGATCAGCAGGATGCCAGGCAACTGGTATTGTTTAAATGAAAACAAATATGTCAGCCTCCATATCCCTCTCACTCACAGGTTCTCTTTAAAGGGGACTTGAACTCTTGCACGGGACAGACGGAAAATAGAGAAATGCACCCTGTAAGTATTTAGAGAGTTTAGCCTGTTCAAATAGAGACTGAAGCCTATTAAAATACTTATTTGTACCTGCTATTTATGTTAAGCAATGTTAGCAGTGCTGAAACACTGCATTCCCGTGGCAGAACAAGGGCTTTATACCCCCCAAATCCCCGGGGCAAAAATGCGGGGAGCGCTTCCTGGTAGAGGCAGAGCTTTGTGCTGTAGCTCTGCCTCTACTGGAGTCAATCTCCGCCGATCGCCGCCTCCTCCCTGCCCCTCTCATTCTTCTTTCCCCGATAGGGGCGAGGAGAGGCAGAGATTGACTCCAGCAGAGGCAGAGCTACAGCACAAAGCTCTGCCTCCCTGTGCAGCAAAATCCACGACCTGGAAAGTCGTGGAATTTTGCCCCGGTATTTGGGGGGTATAAAGTCCTCGTTCTGCCATGGGAATGCAGCGTTTCAGCACTGCTAACACTGCTTAACATAACTGGTTCAGCCCCACAGTGTCGAAAACCTCATGCATCCGAGCAACGTTCACCTCCCATTCATTCGCCAATAACTTTATCACTACTTATCACAATGAATTGATCCATATCTCGTTTTTTCCGTCACTAATTAGGCTTTATTTGGGTGGTACATTTTGCTAAGAATAATTTTTTTCTAAATCCATCCAGGAAGATTAAGAAAGAAATGAAAAAAATTCATTACTTCTTAGATTTTGGCCATTATAGTTTGAAATTAATATGTAATTAAAACTCATGTATTTTATTTGCCCATTTGTCCCGGTTATTACACTGCTTAAATGATGTTCGTATCAAAATTTATGGAGCCGATATTTATTATTTAGAAATAAAGGTGCATTTTTTTAAATGTGCGTCCATCACTATTTACAAGCTTATAATTTAACCACTTAAAGAGAATCTGTATTTTTAAAATCGCACAAAAGTAAACATACCAGTGCGTTAGGGGACATCTCCTATTACTCTCTGTCACAATTTCGCCGCTCCTCGCCGCATTAAAAGTGGTTAAAAACAGTTTTAAAAAGTTTGTTTACAATCAAACAAAATGGCCACCAAAACAGGAAGTAGGTTAATGTACAGTATGTCCACACATAGAAAATACATTCATACACAAGCAGGCTGTATACACCCTTCCTTTTGAATCTCAAGAGATCATTTGTGTGTTTCTTTCCCCCTGCAGCTATCTTCCACTGAAGTGTCAGGCTGTTTCTTCCTGCAGAGTGCAGACAGCTCTGCCTGTATGTAATTCCTCAGTATGTGAAAGCCCAGCCAGCTCAGTTGGAGGATTTATCCAGCTTGTAAAAGATAAGAGAGAAGAGAGAAGCTTACCTAATCTAAATAATACACAGGCAGTGTGCAGAGAGGGGCCTGGAGGGGGAGATGCATCACAGAACCACAACACTGAAGAACTTGGCAGCCTTCCAGACACAGGCTGACAAGTCTGACAAGAGAAAGATAAGTTGATTTATTACAGAGATGGTGATAGTAGAATGTGCTGCAGTAAGCCAGAACACATTAGAATAGCTTTTGGAACTTGTAGGATGATAAAAAACAGGATGCAATTTTTGTTACGGAGTCTCTTTAAGGACCGCGTGATTTTTCTACGATCTGTGCTGGGTGGGCTCTTCAGCCCCCAGCTCAGATCACGTAACAGGCAGGGTGATCAGACTTCGCCGCCGGCTGTTTGTGTTTAGCGGGGGGGGCTCCACAAAGCCCCCCTCTGCAGCGCTATTCCCCCCTCCCTCTCCTTCCCTCCCTCTCCTCCTCACTAGAGGCGGTACAGGACAGCGATCCATCCTGTACCGCCTCTGACAGGCTTCAGCCTATCGGCGGCTGGTCGTTAAGTGGTTAAAATAATATAATAATATACTCTCTTAACATGCATATTTAAAAAGTTCAGACCCTTAGGTAACTATTTATGTTGTTTTTGTTTTGTTAATAGTAATTTTTTTTTATTTTATTTTTTATTAAAAAATGTATTTGGGCAATTTTTGGTGTGGGAGGGAAACAGCTAATTTTAAATGTAAAATAATGTAACTGTTTAATAAAAAATGTATGTGGGTGTAGTTTAGATCGTTCACATCCAGGACTTTTTTGACTGTGGCCAACTAGAGAGAGGAAGGGAATATTTTTTGGGGCAGAAAGACGGCGGTCTCTGATGAGAGATCGTCGCTTTTTCGGCGGGGCACTTAGATCGGTGAATGGGAACTATATTCCCATTCACTGATCGGGGGGCTAGCGGCAGGAGCACGCACGGGAGCGCGCTCGATTGAGTGCACCACGCAGCAGCAGAGCCTATCTGGACGAACATGCTCGTCCAGATAGGCTAAACTGGTTAAATAGCAGGTAAGAATAAGAATTTTAATAGGCTTTAGACTCTCTGTAATTCCCCCTCAATCTGTGTTTAATCACTAGTTGTAATTGGATCACTCCCTGTGTCATATGACTGCCTATGGCAGAGACGTCAGATCAGATAAGCCCATTTGAAAGCACAGGATGTTAACAATATGTCTGCTTCCATGAATCAGAAAGTAGAAACACTGCAGATTTATTTTAGGATGTGTATCGGCTGTAACAAAGAAATGTTTTTTTTGTTTAAAGGTTATTGTGCTGTTGTGTATCTTTTAGAGCAGAGAGGAGTTCTGAGTTCAGGTCCGCTTTAATCCCAGTATAGAACAGCCCCCTTAAAACAGAAGGTAAATGCAAGATTGCAGGAGATCACATCTGTCGTGTGTCTAGAAACTAAGCCTACGAATGCAGGTCTCCAAACGCAACCATTAAACTAATTTCTTTGTAACCTTGTAGACCAAGCAGGCTTCCAGGAATAATGTTTCACAGCACACCTACACACAGTCATTTACACCAGCTAACAGAGGCTGTTTCAATGTGTTTGTCCTTCATCAGTGGAAGGTGTAGATTTGTTTAACTCTGCACACATCCCACAGTAACACCCACAGATGAGGTGTGCACGGGAGGGAAGGGGGTGGCAAGGCTCTTTCCCCTCCCCACCTATTCTAATTAATGCTGGATCCATCCCCAGTCAGGGGAAATAATCCAAACCAAACATGAATAAGTATGGATCAAGACTCGGTCTCTGCACACACCTCTAATCCATAGCAGACAAGCTGGATGCAACCCTGCTGCAGGACCTTCACCTCTAATCCATAGCAGACAAGCTGGATGCAACCCTGCTGCAGGTCCTTCACCTCTAATCCATAGCAGACAAGCTGGATGCAACCCTGCTGCAGGACCTTCACCTCTAATCCATAGCAGACAAGCTGGATGCCACCCTGCTGCAGGACCTTCACCTCTAATCCATAGCAGACAAGCTGGATGCCACCCTGCTGTAGATCCCTCACCTCTAATCCATAGCAGACAAGCTGGATGCAACCCTGCTGCAGGTCCTTCACCTCCAATCCATAGCAGACAAGATGGATGCCACCCTGCTGCAGGACCTTCACCTCTAATCCATAGCAGACAAGCTGGATGCCACCCTGCTGCAGGACCTTCACCTCTAATCCATAGCAGACAAGCAGGATGCCACCCTGCTGCAGGACATTCAACTCTAATCCATAGCAGACAAGCAGGATGCCATCCTGCTGCAGGACCTTCACCTCTAATCCATAGCAGACAAGCTGGATGCCACCCTGCTGCAGCACCCTCACCTCTAATCCATAGCAGACAAGCAGGATGCCATCCTGCTGCAGGTCCTTCACCTCTAATCCATAGCAGACAAGCTGGATGCCACCCTGCTGCAGCACCTTCACCTCTAATCCATAGCAGACAAGCAGGATGCCACCCTGCTGCAGCACCCTCACCTGTAATCCATAGCAGACAAGCTGGATGCCACCCTGCTGCAGCACCTTCACCTCTAATCCATAGCAGACAAGCTGGATGCCACCCTGCTGCAGATCCCTCACCTCTAATCCATAGCAGACAAACTGGATGCCACCCTGCTGCAGGACCTTCACCTCTAATCCATAGCAGACAAGCAGGATGCCACCCTGCTGCAGGACCTTCACCTCTAATCCATAGCAGACAACCTGCATGCCTCCCTGCTGCAGGACCTTCATCTCTAATCCATAGCAGACAAGCTGGATGCCACCCTGCTGCAGGACCTTCACCTCTAATCCATAGCAGAGGAGCTGGATGCCACCCTGCTGCAGGACCTCCACCTCTCTAATCCATAGCAGACAAGCTAGATGCCACCCTGCTGCAGGGCCTTCACCTCTAATCCATAGCAGACAAGCTGGATGCCACCCTGCTGCAGGACATTCACCTCTAATCCATAGCAGATGAGCTGGATGCCTCCCTACTGCAGAACCTTCACCTCTAATCCATAGCAGACAAGCTGGATGCCACCCTGCTGCAGGACCTTCACCTCTCTAATCCATAGCAGACAAGCAGGATGCCACCCTGCTGCAGGGCCTTCACCTCTAATCCATAGCAGACAAGCTGGATGCCTCCCTGCTGCAGGACCTCCACCTCTCTAATCCATAGCAGACAAGCAGGATGCCATCCTGCTGCAGGGCCTTCACCTCTAATCCATAGCAGACAAGCTGGATGCCACCCTGCTGCAGGACCTTCACCTCTAATCCATAGCAGATGAGCTGGATGTCTCCCTACTGCAGAACCTTCACCTCTAATCCATAGCAGACAAGCTGGATGCAACCCTGCTGCAGGTCCTTCACCTCTAATCCATAGCAGACAAGATGGATGCCACCCTGCTGCAGGACCTTCACCTCTAATCCATAGCAGACAAGCTGGATGCCACCCTGCTGCAGGACCTTCACCTCTAATCCATAGCAGACAAGCAGGATGCCACCCTGCTGCAGCACCTTCACCTCTAATCCATAGCAGACAAGCAGGATGCCACCCTGCTGCAGCACCCTCACCTCTAATCCATAGCAGACAAGCTGGATGCCACCCTGCTGCAGCACCTTCACCTCTAATCCATAGCAGACAAGCTGGATGCCACCCTGCTGCAGATCCCTCACCTCTAATCCATAGCAGACAAGCTGGATGCCACCCTGCTGCAGGACCTTCACCTCTAATCCATAGCAGATGAGCTGGATGCCATCCTGCTGCAGGACCTTCACCTCTAATCCATAGCAGACAAGCTGGATGCCTCCCTACTGCAGAACCTTCACCTCTGATCCATAGCAGACAAGCTGGATGCCACCCTGCTGCAGGACCTTCACCTCTAATCCATAGCAGATGAGCTGGATGCCTCCCTACTGCAGAACCTTCACCTCTAATCCATAGCAGACAAGCTGGATGCCACCCTGCTGCAGGTCCTTCACCTCTAATCCATAGCAGACAAGCAGGATGCCACCCTGCTGCAGGACCTTTACCTCTAATCCATAGCAGACAAGCTGGATGCCACCCTGCTGCAGGACCTTCACCTCTAATCCATAGCAGACAAGCAGGATGCCACCCTGCTGCAGGACATTCACCTCTAATCCATAGCAGACAAGCAGGATGCCATCCTGCTGCAGGACCTTCACCTCTAATCCATAGCAGACAAGCTGCATGCCTCCCTGCTGCAGGACCTTCACCTCTAATCCATAGCAGACAAGCTGGATGCCACCCTGCTGCAGGACCTTCACCTCTAATCCATAGCAGACAAGCTGGATGCCACCCTGCTGCAGCACCCTCACCTCTAATCCATAGCAGACAAGCAGGATGCCATCCTGCTGCAGGACCTTCACCTCTAATCCATAGCAGACAAGCTGGATGCCACCCTGCTGCAGCACCTTCACCTCTAATCCATAGCAGACAAGCAGGATGCCACATTGCTGCAGCACCCTCACCTCTAATCCATAGCAGACAAGCAGGATGCCATCCTGCTGCAGGACCTTCACCTCTAATCCATAGCAGACAAGATGGATGCCTCCCTACTGCAGAACCTTCACCTCTAATCCATAGCAGACAAGCTGGATGCCACCCTGCTGCAGCACCCTCACCTCTAATCCATAGCAGACAAGCTGGATGCCACCCTGCTGCAGGACCTTTACCTCTAATCCATAGCAGACAAGCTGGATGCCACCCTGCTGCAGCACCTTCACCTCTAATCCATAGCAGACAAGCTGGATGCCACCCTGCTGCAGCACCCTCACCTCTAATCCATAGCAGACAAGCAGGATGCCACCCTGCTGCAGGTCCTTCACCTCTAATCCATAGCAGAGGAGCTGGATGCCTCCCTGCTACAGGACCTCCACCTCTCTAATCCATAGCAGACAAGCAGGATGCCACCCTGCTGCAGGACCTTCATCTCTAATCCATAGCAGACAAGCTGCATGCCTCCCTGCTGCAGGACCTTCACCTCTAATCCATAGCAGACAAGCTGCATGCCACCCTGCTCAGGACCTTCACCTCTAATCCATAGCAGACAAGCAGGATGCCAACCTGCTGCAGCACCCTCACCTCTAATCCATAGCAGACAAGCAGGATGCCACCCTGCTGCAGGTCCTTCACCTCTAATCCATAGCAGAGGAGCTGGATGCCTCCAAGGGCGTCGGGAAAAAAGGGCGCGTGGTATAAACGATAAACGGAAATATCGTTTATAGAAATTATTGTGTAGAATTTCGTTTATAAATAGTGATTTAAAAATGTATAAATCACTAAATAATGTGTATGAGATCGGCAATTCTTAAAACGTTAATCTTCCCTGTTTGTAAAGTGAAACTTATATTTTCGTTTATTAAAAACCCTCCCTGTACCTATCCCTAACCCCTAGACCCCCTGTTGGTGCCTAAACCTAAGACCCCCCTGTTGGTGCCTAACCCTAAGACCCCCCTGTTGGTGCCTAACCCTAAGACCCCCCTGTTGGTGCCTAACCCTAAGACCCCCCTGTTAGTGCCTAAACCTAAGACCCCCCTGTTAGTGCCTAAACCTAAGACCCCCCTGTAGGTGCCTAACCCTAAGACCCCCCTGTAGGTGCCTAACCCTAAGACCCCCCTGTTGGTGCCTAAACCTAAAACCCCCCTGTTAGTGCCTAAACCTAAGACCCCCCTGTAGGTGCCTAAACCTAAGACCCCCCTGTTGGTGCCTAAACCTAAAACCCCCTATGGATAATAATGTTTTACAGACATGAATAAATAAAGAATGTAAAGAAAAAAAATGTAAATTATTTTTTTGGGTGGATAATAATGTGTTAGAAATGTTTTAGAAATAGTGATTTATTATCTTCATAAACGTTATTCGTCACGGGCTCATTTTGTAAACTTAAATCATCACAAACATAGTTATAAATCCTTAAAAATCTCCGGGCGCCGTTATAAATCCTTAAAAATCTCCGGCGCCTTATTTTCCCCGTTCAGCGCCCATTAAACGATATTTATAATGAAAGTGAATGGGGCGCCCTTTTTGTCCACTTGTCTCATGCGCCCAAATCTACTGCTTCCCCCTGCTGCAGGACCTTCACCTCTAATCCATAGCAGACAAGCTGGATGCCACCCTGCTGCAGGACCTTCACCTCTAATCCATAGCAGACAAGCTGGATGCCACCCTGCTGCAGCACCTTCACCTCTAATCCATAGCAGACAAGCTGGATGCCACCCTGCTGCAGGACCTTCACCTCTAATCCATAGCAGACAAGTAGGATGCCACCCTGCTGCAGGTCCTTCACCTCTAATCCATTGCAATTTTCATAATGTAAATTTTGCATGAATACCAATTAAGTTAATATACATGAAAATGCATCTAAGTTCCAGCTCACATACATTTGCCAATGACAAAATTCACCCATTGGCTTTCATTAATATGCAAATCGAACACCTGAATGAAAGCATATAAGCCGGGCAAATTTTTTCTGTGGAAAATTAAAAATCACACAACAACACAAGTCAAATGCGATGCAACTTACTAGCATTAGATGTGCGGCGGATGCTAAAACCGCAAAACCGCATATTGTAAGCAAATTCTGTTACGTGTGAACAGGGCCTTACTGTATTTCTGCAGCTTGGTTAATAAATGCCCTCTGCTGGCCAACAATAGCATTGCGCCAAAATAAAAGAAACAGCCTCCGACCACTTCTAAAGATCGGCCTACATTGCTCAGAGGTGGCAAAGAATCTACATGATGTCAACAGATTACCACCTGGCCCTACTCAATGTGAGATTAAAGGGACTCCGAGCTCAAGTTAAAAAGGAAAATAGTCCTCACCCGGGGCTTTCTGCAGCCCAGTGCTGATCGGGAGGTCCCACGACGGGGTCCTAGCTCCTCTCCTAGGCCCCGCTCCGGAATGGCTGCCCAGCGGCAGCCTGGCGACACTCGGCCGAGTGTGGGGCTCCTTCTTCCGCTTATGACGTGGCTGACGTCACCACGCCGGCCGCCTCGCGTCATCACGGTGGCTGGCGTGACAGTACGGCGCATGCGCGAGTAAAGTGTGCATGCGCCGTACTGCCACGCCGGCTGCCGTGATGACGGTTTACACCTAATCAGTTAGTACGCGTTTTTTTCTTCTCCATAGCAGTGCATTGTGAAAAAGATTTCAGTTAAAACGCGTTAAGTGTGAAAGGTGCCATAAGAAAACATGGGCATTACTTTGAATATCAGTTGTCCTTTCAGTTATAACTGAGAGCAACTGATTAAGTGTAAACGGGGCCTTAGAGACTGAGGATCAGCAGGGCTGCCAGGCAACTGGTATTGCTTAAATGACCTCTGTCGCGAAAATCTTAACATTTAAAATAAATGTAAACATATACAATTAAGAAGTATGTTTCTTCCAGAGTAAAATGAGCCATAAATTACTTTTCTCCTATGTTGCTGTCACTTACAGTAGGAAGTAGAAATCTGACTACAGGTTTTGGACTAGCCCATCACCTCATGGGGGGGGGGGGGGGGTTCACAGGGATTTCTTTATTTTCAAAATGCGCTTAGTGAATGGCAGTTGCTCCGTCCAACTGCCAAAAAAGTGTACAGTGAGCATAGAGGCTGGCCAGCATCTTTGTATAAATCTTTTTCAGGGATTGTCTTTATAAAGAATAAAGGCCATGCTGAGAATCCCCTATGAAGAGATGGACTAGCCCAAAGCCTGTCGTTTCTGTCAGATTTCTACTACTTACTATAAGTGACAGCAACATAGGAGAGAAGTAATTTATGGCTCATTTTACTCAGGAAGAGACATACTTCTTATTTGTATGTGTTTTAAATTTTACGATTTTTGCGACAGTTCCTCTTTAAAGAGGAGATGTCAGCCATACTATGTCAGAAAAAAACACATATATAAGTAGATAAATACTTGCTCTACTTACATAACATATGTATTGCACTGTCCATGTTTTGATTTTAGTGTTGTTGTTTTTTTATAGTAAAATCTTGAAGCCAATCCTGATGTCATTTCCTGCCTTACTATCCTCTGCCTTATTGTGTATGTATTGCCCGTCCTCCTCCCAGTCTGCAGGCACTCCCACCCAGCTCTGCAATAGAGAGTGCATTGTCTCAGCATGAGAAATATTGGCCAATCAGAGAAGTGTGTCAGGGGAAAACAAAGGGGAAAGAGGCTTCAGCCAATCAGGCTGCATTAGTTAAAGAGACACTGAAGGGAAAAAAAAAATATGATATAATGAATTGGTTGTGTACTATGAATAATTACTAGAAGTTTAGCAGCAAAGAAAATATTCTCATATTTTTATTTTCAGGTATATAGTGTTTTTTCTAACATTGCATCATTCTATAATATGTCCAGATTACACAACACTCAGCATTCAAAATGATTCTTTCAGAGCAGTCTGTGAACTAATGACCTCTCCTCTGGCAGAGAAAAAGTAAATAGTTCAATAACACTTGAGATAATAAAAGTCAGATAACAGCCCTCTCCACGACTTTGAAAGTCGCAGAGCTTAATTGCTTTTTTGCATAGAGATAACAACTGGAGTTTCTTAACTCCTCCTGTACTGGAAACAATTAGACTGATGTATCTGATCTTAATGTTTTATTTCTTAGCTGTACTACACATACAAATCATAATATCATAAAAAAAAAATTCGCTTCCGTGTCTCTTTAGGTTACATAGTTACATAGTTATTTTGGTTGAAAAAAGACATACGTCCATCGAGTTCAACCGGTACAAAGTACAACTCCAGCCCGTCCCCCACATACCCCTGTTGATCCAGAGGAAGGCGAAAAACCCCCCACAAGGCATGGTCCAATTAGCCCCAAAAGGGAAAAATTCCTTCCTGACTCCAGATGGCAATCAGATAAAATCCCTGGATTAACATCATTAGGCATAACCTAGTAATTGTAGCCATGGATGTCTTTCAACGCAAGGAAAGCATCTAAGCCCCCTTTAAATGCAGGTATAGAGTTTGCCATAACGACTTCCTGTGGCAATGCATTCCACATCTTAATCACTCTTACTGTAAAGAACCCTTTCCTAAATAAATGGCTAAAACGTTTTTCCTCCATGCGCAGCTCATGTCCTCTAGTCCTTTGAGAAGGCCTAGGGACAAAAAGCTCATCCGCCAAGCCATTATATTGCCCTCTGATGTATTTATACATGTTAATTAGATCTCCTCTAAGGCGTCTTTTCTCTAGACTAAATAAACCCAGTTTATCTAACCTTTCTTGGTAAGCGAGACCTTCCATCCCACGTATCAATTTTGTAGCTCGTCTCTGCACCTGCTCTAAAACTGCAATATCTTTTTTGTAATGTGGTGCCCAGAACTGAATTCCATATTCCAGATGTGGCCTTACTAGAGAGTTAAACAGGGGCAATATTATGCTAGCATCTCGAGTTTTTATTTCCCTTTCAATGCATCCCAAAATTTTGTTCGCTTTAGCTGCAGCGGCTTGGCATTGAGTACGATTATTTAACTTGTTGTCGATGAGTACTCCTAAGTCCTTCTCCAAGTTTGATGTTCCCAACTGTATCCCATTTATTTTGTATGGTGCTAGACCATTGGTACGACCAAAATGCATGACTTTACATTTGTCAACATTGAATTTCATCTGCCATGTATGTGCCCATATAGCCATCCTATCCAGATCCTGTTGCAATATGACACTATCTTCCTGAGAGTTGATGATTCTGCACAATTTTGTATCATCTGCAAAAATAGCAACATTGCTCACTACTGCATCTACTAGGTCATTAATAAATAAATTGAAGAGCACTGGACCCAGTACAGACCCCTGTGGGACCCCACTGCTAACAGTCTCCCATTTTGAGTACGATCCATTGACCACAACTCTTTGTTTTCTGTCCATTAGCCAGTTCCCTATCCATGCACACAAACTCTTCCCCAGTCCTTGCATCCTCAACTTTTGCACCAGACTTCTGTGGGGAACAGTGTCGAAGGCATATAAGAGGTATAAGAGGAAAGAAAGGAGGAGAGGAAAGAGGAGGAAAGGAAAGTAAAGAAGCAAAAAAAGACAACCCAGCATGCCCTGCAACTTCCTTTGTGTGGCCATGTACCAAATAAGAGTCAGATAAACTGTGGAATGATTATTTATCAACAAGAAAAGTAATAGTGATTTTTAAGTTTTGGATTGCCTGGTTAGCATCCTTATTACTTGTTTACTGAGTAAAAATAAAGAATTGATTTTTGTTTTTATGCCCGACAGTTACACTTTAAAAAGAAAATAAATATGACAGCCTCCATATCCCTCTCGCTTCATAGCAGAGATCTCATATCACCTGCAGCACCACAGCCACTAGCTTTGAACTACTCACTGCATTACAAAACTACAGAGCCACACTCTTGTACCATTATTATTATATTATTATTAATATCATTGTGCCTGTACCACCCTTCCACTGCACTCCACTGCATGATCACATTTTGATTTGGGAGTCTTGCTGTTTTAAAATAGATTTGTTCTTACATTCTATGTTTTCATAGATTGTAACTTCTAATAATGTGTGCTTAGCCTTTTAAAGGTATGCTGCCAGAGGCAACATAGGGGATGCAGAGGTTTGCGACCACACTGGGGCCCCCCTTCATCCATCTAATTAGCTTTGCATTGGTGCTATGCTGGTACTGAACACCTGCATACCTAGGGAAGCCTCAATTGGATCCTGAGGTTTCCTTCTCTTTAGGTAAGTATCTAATTTTGTACCCGAGCTTCAGCCACAGATGCCACTGTACCTGTCCCTGTGACTCAATCTGCAAATCACTCAGAGATGCAACTAGCAGAATCCTGCTGGTATTTGTAGTCCCTCCATATGGTCAAATGACCTTTTCTACATGCATTGTGAAGTGCCTGTATACAAGAATATGTATATAATATTTGCCACAGCAGAGAAGCCGTCCCCTGGGACATCATGAGCACTATTAAGCTTTCTTCTTTATTTACAAGTAGGCACATGTGCTCGTTCATCTTTCTGCAGCACTGCGTCTAGAATTCAGTCCCCACTGGGGATATTATCTGCATGGAGTTTGCATTTTTTTTCCCTTTATGCTTGAGTGGTCAATTATGGGAGCTTCAATTTTCTCCCATAATCCAATAATCTTCTCTTGATTTCTGTATGGCTGCGGTGAGGCTGCTGAAGGAGCGAATCTAAGCATCTGTTAAACTGGACGCGGTTTTATTTGGAAGGTCAATACTTACTTTATCAGCATTTGCAATATTGATGGCTACATACTAGTTTTTGGGACTTAAGGTACCCATACATCTACCGATTTTGGCGGCCAGTCAACCAATAGACAGATCTCTCTCTGATCGAATCTGACCAGAGAGAGATCTGATGGCTGCTATAAACCGCAGACTGATTCCCAATCGATTTTAGCATGAAATCTGTCGGCAATGGGCCTCGCCACCCACAGCTGCTGCACCTCGAAAGTATATGTACCCCCCATTGCCCATGATGCATCAATACTGTCTGCCGATGTGTCCGGTATTCAGCGCATTGCACACGATGAGTGAAACCAGAAGAAGAATGCGTGCGGACGTAGCAGCCAACGGCAGTAGGTACAGTATTAATGCAGGGGGGGGGGGGGGGGTACATCCAGGATTCGGCCTGGTGACGCCACTTCCTGTCTGGCTGCCCTCCATATGTAATGTCATCCTGCAAGAAAATTCTCCCCTGTCCACCAGGGGTGACTCCCGGACACTCCTCTGCTGTCACCCCCATATCCAATGGTGAGCCATACCATGCATGTACTCTGTGGCTATATCAGCGGACACTGGGGTGACAGTGGAGGAAAGGCCGGTAGTCGCACCGGTGGACAGGTGAGAACTTTCAGAGCATGGGCACAGTGTGGGTGATATTAAACACTTGGGGTATAGTAGCCGGTGGTCTGCCTCGTATATCGGTAGCGACATCGCATGCCGTTACTGCTGCGCACCTGATCAACCGGCATGTCCCATTGATGCAATTATTGATCCAGCAGACATGTTGCGGCACCAATTTTCATCTGATTGGCTAAAAAATTACTGAATCGGATGGCTGATCAAACCCCTCAATTGCTAGATGTATGGCCACCTTAACAGTGTAAATGTGTCTGTTACTTTAAGAGGCAGATAATATTCCATTTATTTAAAGTATAGCATATGTAAAGCATCAGAAAGTCCAGGCTTCTCTCTGCCTGGATCAGTGAAAGGATGGACGCTGGCCTATCCATAGTTACACTGTAAGTAAATCACCTCAGCAGGTCAGGGTTAATATATTGCCTTATTATTCTAAACCGTTAGTTTCTTGGCTGTTCGGTTACCTCTCAGCCGTTCAGTGCCAGTTCAGTGCCGTCTCATGCCAGGACTCTAAGGGCCCTTTCACACTGAGTCCATTGCTTTGCACCGCAACGGACATTACATTATCATAACAGCGCAATATGATGCAATGATATTCCTATGTGGCTTTCACATGGAGTGCATTGTGGCGGGTTCTGACGGAGAGACGTACGGCAGGGCTGAATTTGTACTTTGTACCGCCCAAAGTCCACTGTCGCCAGCTGCCCTACGACCAACAGCTTCTCAACCAAACCAGATGTCGACCTCCCCAGCCCCTCCCCCCCAGTATAGAAAGCCATAAATACAGAGGCGTAACTGGAAATCACTGGGCCCCACTGCAAAACTTTGGATGGGGGGCCCCATACTCCTCAAGCAGCACTTGGGGAGGGGTAGAAAGGCTGGGGGTAGAACTGCGCTGTACACAAGACCCTGCTGAACACTGAAAAGGGGTCTACAACTTTTTGTCTGCAAAACATTGTATGATTCCTTATCAGTGGCTGAGCAGAGGCAGTCATTAGAACAAGTGTGCAGAGAGCAGAAAGCTTTTTCTCTCAGTGCCCTTAGTTGCCAGTCTCTCAGGACAGGGAAAGGAAACCTCTCCCCCAACGGGGGCCCTCTGCGGCTGCATCCCTTGCAAGGTCTATTGTTATGCCCCTGGATATATACTCCACTCTCCCTCCTTCAGTATAAAAAGCCAGATGGCCCACCTTCCGCCATCAAAAGTTTAGAAGCTCTATTCTGTTCTACAAAACTCAAACATACAGAAAGCCAGTGGATGCACACAACACCTTGATCGAAAGGGGGTGATAACAAACACCTGACCGAAACACATACCTGACTGAAATACACTTATCCACTTTCTCATGAAAAGTTTACAACACACAGAATACTTTTATTTCAGTAGACTACACACGTGACAGTGGTGCGATAAAAATTCTGTCCATGTGCATTTACAGAAGTCATAAGTGCACTCTGAAGGCTTGTGGGAATGAAATAAACACATGCAAAGCACAAGATATGACAAACTCATCAATCACACTGCAAAGCTGTAGAAAGCGCTCACAGAACCTGAAAAACGCACTTAAAACATGTTAAAATATGCTAAACTGTTGCAAAACTATATGACAAAGATGTCCACAAGATACTTTAATATTTTTCCTTCGTGTTTTTTTGGTGTACAAGCGGGGAAATGTGCTGCTGGCATGAGGTAAGGGATGGAAGTGGCACTAAGTAGTTATATTTGGGCACCTGCATCACTTGAACCCAGTAGCAGTTGGCCCCTCTTCTCCCCACATAGCTACTCCCTACTCCCACAGAGTTAAAGGGACACTATCAATTAACAGGTTTGTTTTTTTTCAGTTGAGATAGGAAATGTTTGGGAAGTGCTGCTAAGTAATGGTGTATACATTTAAAGTTTTATCTCTTTGCTTACTGTTATCTCATTTCTTTCACACTTTTCTGACAGCAACTCTGACGGCATGATGGGAGGGGGAATTCTCTTACAGTGCATCTGTTAAGTCTGTGTGTGAGAGAGAAAGCTCTTCCTGTCTCTGACTGAGCTTTCTGCAGAGAGCAGAGGAAATTTATCTTATGTGCAACATAAATATTTGTAATTGTGTGTGTGAAACATGACATCTGACAGGCTTTTCATATAACTCTGCTTCAATATTACACTGTTCTTAGCATATCAAGACTGTTGAGATTCACCTATGCAAATTAGACATTTCAAACGTAGCTAAAATTTACACACAAAGGGCTTGATTCACAAAAGGGTGCTAAGTGTTAGCACTCCAGTGAAAAGCCACTTTGCATGTGCTAACATGCTTTTCACATGCTAACTAGGGTGCTAAGTAGTAGTTTGCATGTGCTAACTACGGTGCTAAGTTTGCATGTGCTAACTACGGTGCTAAGTAGTTTGCATGTGCTAACTATTTAGCACCCTAGTTAGCACGTCCAAACATTTTAGGCATGCTAACTATGTTAGCACCCTTTTGTAAATCAAGCCCAATGAATTACAGTTTTTGCCTGTGATATTTAACATGGAAAGTAGGAAAATGTTTACACAGCTACTTAGACATTTTTTGTACATTGGCATTTTAGAACACTTGGTTTAATACTGTTCCTTTAAGTCACCATACATATGCAGAGCACAATGCAAATTCCACACAGTTACTTATAGTAAGTATCTCTCTATCTGTGCCTATCTATATACAAGCTCAACACACAGTTTTAAATACCAGTTTACGTTGTGGTTTCATGAGAAGCAGACAAACATTCAATATCATACTTTTAGACCGGTTGCACACCCAAGATTAGCGGTGTGATGCAGTGTAAGCACCGTAGAAAACAGTATTCATATGACCCTGCGCCACAGTGCGCAGACAGGGTCATATGCATAGCACCACCCTCTGTCTAGTGACATACTACCTGCTGGGCAGGCAAGGAAGTACGTCACCAGGATGCCCACCCACATGCTCATCGCATTGCGCTTCCATCGTGCGAACTTCATGTGCCGCCCATTGACGGGGATTTGGATACTACTTACACCGCGTAGATTGCGGTGATTTGGTTACTACTTACACCGCGTAGCATCACATAACTTGCATAGACTTGCATGGTCTTTGCAGCAGGGATGCGACAGGGAAGCGTAACATGGTGCAACGCAGTCTGCTAGTGTGCAAGGGGCCTCAAAGTAAAGCCACCACTTCTTCACTACAATAAGTATATCTATTACATAAAATATCAACATTAATATGCAATATTTCACACATACAGTACGTAATCTATCCATCGCTCCACACAATCTACAGAACAGGATTATTCTGCATGATTGACCTGAGCAAGCAGACAGAAATCCTTTAAACGCGTTATCAACAGTATTAATCATTATCATAAAACTTCTTTTCCATTCCATTATTCATTTATTTCTAGTGACCCATAATTGGTGAATATTGAACATTATGCACTGGGTGCCTCCCACAAATCCCATTATAATCTATTCATTATGTGATTTCTGAAAATGATTAGCCAATCAGCTTCTATCTTCTGAGGTAAAGGCCCTGCCTCTTAATTTCTGTGCTTCTCCAACTGGCTACTTAGATGGTCACGTGACTCTCCTCATGGCAGCCAGCAAGTTTCTTAGAAGCAGCCTGCTGTCGGGTTAATTTAAAGTCATCCCGATGCAAACCAAAAACGATTGAAACTAAGTATATGAAGAGAAGATACACAATCAGAGGTTCACTTCAGTGAAAACTGCACAAGAACATTTATTTCCCCCCCAAAATTTATGCTTATGGTAAAATAATCTAAATAAATACCGTTAGTCATGTGGAAGTCCCTCCCCTTTGTTCTTTCAAGCTTGCTTATTGGTCCTTTAGAGTGACGGGCAGCTTCACTGACCAACGGGAAAGATCACATCACTTTACTCTGATTTTCACTATGCTGCATATCTGTTCCTATCTCTGGAATCACTGAAAGGTTATCCTGGAGTTTTCACTGCAGTATCGGTCAACATCCACAGCGACGTTCAGTGACCGGATGTCATGTAAGTCAATGGCGCAGCAGATATTTTTACATTTTTCGCTTTCGCGTTGCGCATAAGCAGTTTTTTCAATACACTTCCATGCAATTCGTATTTCGGATACAGGAAGTGGGCGCTACAGAGCCTCACTTATAGTTTGGCTAGCCGCCAAAAGTTAAATCACCGCACATTACCACGCGGTTCTCCAAATCCTGTATCTAACATTGCGGTGCAATGCAATCATCCGATCGCACCGCAACTATAACACTGGTGTGAAACCGGCCTCAAACTGCTTGCAAGCACCCAGTTTACATGCGTGAGGCTGACAGGCGATTACCCCTCACGGTCGTTGGCCTTGCTAGTGTGTGCCGAGCACCCATATTTTTTTTCCTGGCAGTGGTTCCAAATAGCTATAGGAGCTGCCATCTTCCTTCCTCCCCGTCTAGCTGCCCATTATTTATCCAGGGAAGGTGTACAGATAGCATCTGTGACTTCTCTAAACTCTTTAAAGCCTAGTGACCGATCTCCACCCTCCTTGCTGATGAAAGCTTTTTGCTAATGTATGCAATAAACTAATTACAGCATTCCTTATCTAGCTGAACA
Source organism: Hyperolius riggenbachi (assembly GCF_040937935.1). Classification (NCBI taxonomy): domain Eukaryota; kingdom Metazoa; phylum Chordata; class Amphibia; order Anura; family Hyperoliidae; genus Hyperolius; species Hyperolius riggenbachi. Next base: position 332,218,885 of record NC_090651.1, read on the forward strand.
TTCTGCAGGCCAGGCAGGACTGGGAAGTAGGAGGAAGTACGGTAGTATAGTAAAGGCCTCTGCTAAACTTTTAAATGTAAAAAGAAAAAGGTAAAATGTAAGGTTTTTAATAATGAGCTACATTGTTGGCATGCATATTTAATGTGCTTTTGAAATGCCCTGGAAGCTAAGAATAGACCACTATCCCCCAAAAATGTAAAATTTAAAATACATACCGTACATATACAGTGGCTTGCAAAAGTATTCGGCCCCCTTAAAGTTTTCCACATTTTGTCATATTACTACCACTAACATGAATCAATTTTATTGGAATTCCACGTGAAAGACCAACACAAAGTGGTGTACACGTGAGAAGTGGAACGAAAATCATACATGATTCCAAACATTTTTTACACATCAATAACTGCAAAGTGGAGTGTGCGTAATTATTCACCCCCCTTTGGTCTAAGTGCAGTCAGTTGCCCATATACATTGCCTGATGAGTGCTAATGACTAAATAGAGTGCACCTGTGTGTAATCTAATGTCAGTACAAATACAGCTGCTCTGTGACGGCCTCAGAGGTTGTCTAAGAATATTGGGAGCAACACCATGAAGTCCAAAGAACACACCAGACAGGTCAAGGATAAAGTTATTGAGAAATTTAAAGCAGGCTTAGGCTACAAAAAGATTTCCAAAGCCTTGAACATCCCACGGAGCATTGTTCAAGCGATCATTCAGAAATAGAAGGAGTATGGCACATCTGTAAACCTACCAAGACAAAGCTGTCCACCTAAACTCACAGGCCGAACAAGGAGAGCGCTGATCAGAAATGCAGTCAAGAGGCCCATGGTGACTCTGGACGAGCTGCAAAGATTTACAGCTCGGGTGGGGGAATCTGTCCATGGGACAACTATTAGTCGTGCACTGCACAAAGTTGGCCTTTATGGAAGAGTGGCATGAAGAAAGACATTGTTAACAGAAAAGCATAAGAAGTCCTGTTTGCAGTTTGCCACAAGCCATGTGGGGGACACAGCAAACATGTGGAAGAAGGTGCTCTGGTCGGATGAGACCAAAATTGAACTTTTTGGCCAAAATGCACAACGCTATGTGTGCCGGAAAACTAACACTGCACATCACTCTGAACACACCATCCCCACTCTCAAATGTGGTGGTGGCAGCATCATGCTCTGGGGGTGCTTCTCTTCTGTAGGGACAGGGAAGCTGGTCAAAGTTGATGGGAAGATGGATGGAGCCAAATACAGGGCAAACTTGGAAGAAAACCTCTTGGAGTCTGCAAAAGACTTGAGACTGGGGCGGAGGTTCACCTTCCAGCAGTACAACGACCCTAAACATTAAGCCAGGGCAACAATGGAATGGTTTAAAACAAAACATATCCATGTGTTAGAATGGCCCAGTCAAAGTCCAGATCTAAATCCAATTGAGAATCTGTGGCAAGATCTGAAAACTGCTGTTCACAAACGCTGTTCATCTAATCTGACTGAGCTGGAGCTGTTTTGCAAAGAAGAATGGGCAAGGATTTTAGTCTGTAGATGTGCAAAGCTGGTAGAGACATACCCTAAAAGACTGGCAGCTGTAATTGCAGCAAAAGGTGGTTCTACAAAGTATTAACTCAGGGGGCTGAATTAATATGCACACCCCACTTTGCAGTTATTTATTTGTAAAAAATGTTTGGAATGATGTATGATTTTCGTTCCACTTCTCATGTGTACACCTCTTTGTATTGGTCTTTCACGGGGAATTCCAATAAAATTGATTCATGTTTGTGGCAGTAATGTGACAAAATGTGGAAAACTTCAAGGGGGCCGAATACTTTTGCAAGCCACTGTAAAATGTACTTCTCCCACAGAGTAAAATGCACTATAAAATACATTTTTTCCTATGTTGCTGCCACTTTCAATAGGCAGTAAAAACCTGACAGATCTGACAGATTCTGGACTAGCCTATCGCCTCATAGGAGATTCTCAGTATTACCTTTATTCTTTGCAGAAGCAGTGCATAGAAAGGATCTATACTAGGCATGGGCAAACTTGGCCCTCCAGCTGTTGAGGAACTACAAGTCCCACAATGCATTGCAGGAGTCTGACAGCCACAGTCATGACTCATAAAGGCAAATGCATTGTGGGATTTGTAGTTCCTTAACAGCTGGAGGGCCAAGTTTGCCCATGCCTGATCTATACAAAGATGTCAGCCAGCTTCTCTACTCATTTACACACTATTTGGCACATGGACTGAGCAACTGCAGTTTAAAAAGTATTTTTGCAAATAAAGAAATACCTAAGAATCCCCCATGAGGGGATGGACTAGTCCTACATCTGAACGATCTGTCAGATTTTCACTACCTACCAGTGGCATAGCTACACATTATGGGGCCCCACAGCAATACTTTCATGGGGCCATAAAATGTAGGCATTCTTGAGAAATGCCACCTACCTTACCCTATGGATATGAGTTAACTGGGAGATTTGCATTCTCATGTGATCTACACTGCATATAGTCCATGGGCACTTGGTGAATACATGAAGTACCACCTGGGCCCCCTTTACTCCAGGGCCCCATAGCAGCTGCTATGGCTGCTATGACTATTGCTACACCCTTGCTACCTACTGTAAGTGACAGGGAAAAAAAGTAATTTATAGTGCATTCTACTCTAGAAGAAATGTTTATTTGTGTGCATGTATTTTATATTTTACTTTTTTTGATGATAGTTGTCCTTTAGGCAGAATTGTGATCAAAATGTATACAGTTCTTCTATGCAATTATTTCTTTAGAAAAAGAAAACAAACTCTGGGTTTGTATTTGCAGTAATAAGAGGCCCCTTGGGAATGTGCGCTCGCATGCGCTCACACGGCACTTTCCATGGTATAAGTAGAGATGCCAGCAGGAGAGCGGGTATCATCCAATTATAGTCCTTGCCTGTGGCAGCTGAGCAGATGCAGCACGGTTGGCGCGGTTCGTGCCTAGGAGGGCTCCTAATCTCGCCATACACTGGTCGATAACGGTCTGATCTGACAAGGCGATTGATCCCTCCCTAATCAAATTTTGATTGATTCCTTAACCGCACAACACACTAAAACTTGATTAGACTTCAGCAGCAATCTGTTGAGCATCAGTCGAGCCGCCTGCATTGTACTGCTCCATGCAGTGATGTGGCCATCGCTCCCCCCCTAACCCCTCCCCTGCTGGCTCGCTACGTGTCCAATCACACTACTCGCCGATAATCTGTCTGAAGTCAATCCAAACGTCACTGATTGAATATGTTTGGGGGGGTGATAGATTTCTGGCAGATTAAATCAAAATTATCCATTCAGCCATAAAAATCTCTAAGTGTATGCTTAGCGTTAAAGCACACCTGAAGTGTGAGGTATATGGAGGCTGCCCAGGGCCGTTCTTTGGGCAGTGCAGGCAGACTGGCAAGTAGAAAAAGGGGGCGCAGGCAGAAGGACATAACCGCTAGGGAGATGGTGCAGCCAAATGGAAGAAGAAAGAAGATTACCAGCGCAATCACCTTCCTTAATGTGAACCAGAGACGGAGCACCCTCATGTATTGTATTTTACCATATCTATCAGTGGGAACATTAGAGAAAACACCTACCATGCTTTCTGTTTCATTCTTCACTGCTCAGCCTGCTTGTTATCAGCCCTGATAAAATCCCTGACTGAGCATTCAGTGTGGCTTTGCTCAGGAATCACTATAGCAGAGCCATAAGGGGGCAGGCTTAGGCTTGAAAAGACATCAGAGAAGAAAGACTCAGCTATAATGATTCCTGAGCAAAGCCAGACTGAATGCTCAGTCGGGGATTTTATCAGGGCTGCTAACAAGCAGACTGAGCAGTGAAGAATGAAACAGAGAACAGGGTAGGTTTTTTCTCTAATGTTCCCACTGATATATATGGCAAAATACATGAGGGTGCTCCGTCTCTGGTTCACTTTAAAGGACCACTATCACAAAAAAAGTAGGCAGTTAAAATCTGACAGAACTGACATGTTTTGGGCCAGTCCATATCCTCATGGGGGATTCTCAGGGTTTCCTTTGTTTTCAACAGCATTTCCTGAACAGCAGTTGCAAAACCCCACCAGAAGCATCAGGCTCCCATTGGTTTGAAAAAGACCAACGGGAATCCTCTCTGAGCACCAGGGAGAATTTTCATTGGTCCACTACTCAGTTAACCAATGAGAAACCTCCCTGGGTAGGGACAATTCCCACTGGTCTATTGAAAACCAGTTGGAGTCTGATGCTTCTGCTGGGGCTCTGGGAACTGTATAGCGGTATTTCTTCCATGCAGGGACCTAAATGGATGGCAGCAGCAGCTGCAAAAGACCCAAATGGACTTATACAGAGGACATAAATGAAGTTAAGACTAATTGGCCCAGGCCTTGTAAGGTTATTCGCCTTCCCCTGCATCAACTGGGATATGTGCGGGTTCAGGACAGTGGGTGTTTTTTGTGAGTTTTTTTTCCTGGTTGAACTTGATGGACAGATGTCTTTTTTCAACCAAACTATCTATGTTACCGTGAGTTATGCACAAATTGTACTGTATGCAGCGAGCAGCCTGGTGAGAACAAACACTGTCCATTCTCATAAGCTAGCATTGATTTCGTCAGCCTCTGTTTCATCCGGTAGATCAGAAATTATCGTGCAGGACCCATAGTTGCATTCTGCTTGTCGGAACGGACCAAACGGCTCCATTCCGAATGGACTGCAATGGATCCGTTTGCACTTGTGCTGTTCATTTCTGTTCCGATAACTGGCATGTTTTTCCTGGCAGTGTGAACCCAGCCGTAGTGATGCTAATTGTTCAAAGCTGTGAATTTGTTGTGGAAAATGTGTCAGTGCTACATAAATGCTTAATAATAAACTTAGATGCCAGGAATAGATCTGCAGATGCTGAGGCGACGTTGGGGAGTTTTAGTCCCGCGAGGCCATGCTATCAATAATGACATCACTGGCAGCCGAGCGCGGCGCTGGTATCATCAGGCACATGCTCAGATCTTCAGCAGCAGCAGAAAGGCAAAGATGATACAGGGTCAGGGGGAGGTTGGGTGAGTATTACATGGAGCAGGATACAGGGTCATGAGGAGGCTAGGTGGGTATTCCATGGAGCAGGATACACGGTCGTGGGGAGGTTGGGTGAGTATTACATGGAGCAGGATACAGGGTCATGGGGAGGATAGGTGGGTATTCCATGGAGCAGGATACACGGTCATGGGGAGGTTGGGTGAGTATTACATGGAGCAGGATACAGGGTCATGGGGAGGTTGGGTGAGTATTACATGGAGCAGGATACAGGGTCATGGGGAGGTCGGGTGAGTATTACATGGAGCAGGATACACGGTCATGGGGAGGTCAGGTGAGTATTACATGGAGCAGGATATACGGTCATGGGGAGGTTAGGTGAGTATTACATGGAGCAGGATACAGGGTCATGGGGAGGATAGGTGGGTATTCCATGGAGCAGGATACACGGTCATGGGGAGGTTGGGTGAGTATTACATGGAGCAGGATACAGGGTCATGGGGAGGTTGGGTGAGTATTACATGGAGCAGGATACAGGGTCATGGGGAGGTCGGGTGAGTATTACATGGAGCAGGATACACGGTCATGGGGAGGTTAGGTGAGTATTACATGGAGCAGGATACAGGGTCATGGGGAGGTTAGGGGAGTATTAAAAGGAGCAGGATACAGGGGCATGGGGAGGTCAGGTGAGTATTACGTGGAGCAGGATACAGGGTCATGGGGAGGTTGGGTGAGTATTACAAGGAGCAGGATACAGGGGCAGTGGGAGGTCAGGTGAGTATTACGTGGAGCAGGATACAGGGTCATGGGGAGGTTGGGTGAGTATTACATGGAGCAGTTTGCAGAAACTTTTGGAACCAGCGCTGAAGCAAGCATCAGTAGAAGCATGTTCAGAAACAAATTAACTAACCTAAGGGAGATTTTGCAAAGTTCTACTAAGTTTGCTATTGCACTTTCCCCTCTCAATAAGCCTAACGCCAACCTAAATTGACCTCCCCCAAAAAATTCTAAACCTGGGGTTTCTACCGGCCCCCTGAAGACGTCCTATGCCCACTCCAGGAAAAACCACAACGGGCCAGTTTCGTTTCAGTCAGTCTGCGCCTGCGCAGCCCTGGCCATGCGTACCCTCGCTCACGGCCATGCGGCCGCCATCCTGCACATGCGCAGTACAAGATTTTCTCATACCGCACCTGAGCAGGATGGTGACGTGACGGAGGATGCGCACGGCCAGGGCCACACAGGTGCAGTGGCCCGCCGACTGACTGAAACAAAACTAGCCTGCTGCGGGGGGACCGGGGGATCGGTTTGTCCCAGCGCGGCCACGAGACGTCTGCAGGGGGCCGGTTGAAGCCCCAGGTAAGTTAAACTTATTTATTTTTGATCCATTAAGGTTCCCTTTAACCCTTACAGTAAGGCTAACAAAGACCTTTAAAATGAGAGTTATGAAGAATCGCTACGTTGGAAATCATAAGTGATTGTAGAAAACTGTCCTGGACTGAAACTGCACCACAGCGAGTGACCTCTCAGTAGCTCTTCCTGCAGTGCGATATTTGCCAAGATATGAGCCAGACGATGGGGCACAACTTTGCCACCCAACAGCTGCAGAGGTGAATTAAGATGAAATGGGACCCTAGGCATGGTTGTAGTTTTGGCTTCTGCTTATGGTTGTTTTGGTAATCTAATGCTAGGTACACACCATACAATTTTCTGGCAAATTTACCGGCCAGATTGATTATTTCCAACATGACTGATCTGAATTTCGATCGTTTATCTGAACGGTTTTCCGATCGATTTCCATAGAAGTCAACGGAAATTGATCAGAAAAACAGCCGGGAAATAATCGATCTGGCAGGTAAATCTGCCAGAAAATGGTATGCTGTCTACCTAGAATAAGATGAGAGTAGGGTCAGAAGATGAAGCAATTGGGCCCCTTGACACCTACTGGGCCCAAGGCACCTACCTAGGTTGCCTGGTGGATAATCCTGCTCTGACATAACTTACCAGCTCTAATGACCTCTCCATAGTAATCAGGACATTGTTATAAACTTAAATAAATGATCTTTGGCAGAAACATTACTAAAAGAATATTACTGGGATGGATACAACCACTGAAGTGGCAGTGGCTGGATGGTGTACATTGACTCTGACGCAGGAGACCTGGGTTCCAATCTCCGCTCTGCCTGTTCAGTAAGCCAGCACCTATTCAGTAGGAGACAAGTCTCCCTAACACTGCTACTGTCCTAGTCGCTGCAGCTCTGGCGCTTTGAGTCCACAAGAAGAAAAGCGTATGAATAAATGTTCCAAAACATATTTTAGACCAAAAAACAATGTTTCAACTGTCTGACCCCCTTTGCACCCATACCTCAATGCCCCCCAGTCCTCCCACCCTTTCCCTCTCCCCTAACATCCATTGTTCTAACAACAAAGATGCTAAGTTTACTAGAACTAGAAAAGTTTACCAAGATTAGCTTACTTACTGATTACCGAGCCAGAGCAAAACTGTCAGGCTCTTCCTCATTCTGCAGGAATCAGGATCTTAGAGCAGCAGCAGTGATTCTGAACTGGCCGGGTGATCAGAAATGAATAACCTAACCCCCACTGCATGGTTGGTTGGTTGGTTGGTTAGTTAGTTAGTTAGACAGGTAGTTAAATAGTTAGTACGATGTTAGTATACATTCACTTGCTAGCAAGGCAAGGAGCGGAAGTTGCTGACAAGACTTGGTGCTGTGAACAACAGGTCTCTCTCGTCTTCTCATATTACTTTAAAAGGAGCCACATCAATACAATACATTATTATTTTGATCAGATGCTACTTTTTTTTCAAGGTGAGAATGAAGAAAAAGCAAAAGTACAATAACTCTATAAACACTACTTCATGGACACTGACCTGTGACTAATTGCTGCACACTCCTGCTGTCGCTATATTATCATCATACAACCCAAGGGTGTTGTTGTTTATTTCTGTTTTTATACTAACTATTAAATACATTGCTTGAAGGCTTACTGAATAAAGCCCAATGATCCATACTATCCAATCAACTTTGACCTCCCATCGGTCTGCACCAGTCACAGCAGAGCTGATGGGTTGCTATGGGTGACTGCTTTTTTGCACATTTCCTCATCAACAAAACAAACCCACAATAAAGAGTCTGCTTGCATTAAGGATTGTGAGCTTCTCTGCGCTTGAAGTGTGAATGTGTGTTGTTCCTGTGTATATACTGCATAGCAGTGTGTGTGTCTTCATGTCTGTATGTTCGCCACACATTCTCATGCACCTTTCCACACAGAAGTGTATAGATGAATGTGTCTGTTGTGTTTGCTCCATACAGATACACTGCTCTTTTCTTATAAGACAGAGCATGTCTGTGCAGACCGCCGAACACATGTATGGACCAGCTGTGTTTTACTTCTTGTGTTCTTATATAGACACGACGAGCGTCCCGGCAACCCCGGCAGTTTGATTATTCGCTCATCAAGTGTCAGATTAACCCCCGCAATGCCAGAGGGTAGCCTATGCCCATCCATATATCGCCAGCAGGCCTGGCTGAAGAGTGGGGAGCCAATCACCTCCCCCCCACCCCCCTCACCTCTTCCCACCAGCAACACCTTCATGTAATCCCAAGGCTCTCATCACAGAGAAATCAACCAATTATTATCTATGCTGCCCTTCCACCCTATACCCAACAGATATTGAAGCTCGCTGTCTTCTACCTCTTTGTTTTATGATGCCCAAACCTGGCGATCCTCACGGTTTACCCTACACCGCCATTTTTAAAGGGCCCCCAGACTCGATCATCAATTTTTTTTTCCCACCTACCGGGGCATGGAATTTCTTAGCTGTTTGCCCCCAGACCCCCGCCCCCTCCCCGTCTTCCCAGCCACCCCGTAGAGAAGCAGAAAAAGATGCACTCACAGATAGATGAGGATGCAGCAGCAGCAGTTGGAGAGCCCGGTCCTCACTGCTCCCTGATTGCTTTAGTACCTTACACACCGGAGCGATGAAAGGAGGCTAGAGAGAAATATGATGTGGACGGAGAAAGGGGAGGATCACACTCTTTTCCGATACCCCCCCAAGACAAGCCACAAGGAATCCATTCCTTCTTCTACACAATCCCGCTCTCTCTCTACCTCCTCAATTCCTTCTTCGTCTCCCGGAGACAGCGCACAGAGGGGAGAGATTCCGCCTCATCCGCAGGGGGGGCAATCACGTCCTTTTGGGGGTGGGGGGAGACAGCTGACACTCTCTATCCCCCCAGCCAAGCGATGCGAGACGCAGGTAATGTCATTAAGGCACAAAGTCCCACAGGAAAGGGGGCTTCTGTTGACGTGACGGTACCAGCGCCTTGAAAGACCCGGAGAGTCCCTGCAGGGTCAGCTGCTGTTCACAAAAACCCACCAGAGACTGTGGAGGTTTGGGGGAGCATAATCATGAGTCTAAATGAGCGGGACAGAGAGCAGGCCATGTTTCTGAGTCCCCCCCACCTTCACCAGGTGAGGAGGAGACCACACACTTACAGATGGTTGGTTACAGGGTCCAAGAAGGGTTGCAATGCTGGGAAAAGACAAACAGGTCCACAAATGAGCAGATCCAAGAGGTTCAGACGAATGGAGGGTCTCAAGAGGTAGTCAGAGGTTTTCACAGCAGGAAGATGGCATGTAGCATAGAATACATGAAATAATCCTGAGAGGTGAGGATGGTGCTAAGAAGGATTGGAGCGAAGTCTGCCTCTTTCCTTAGAATCTCTTGGTGGGATTTTCTTCTTCCAGGAATGCTGAAGAGTGAGAGAGAAGCATCAGTCATAAGACAGCAGGGTGGGATGCAGCCTGCAGGCCTCCTCCAAAAATCAAGACTGATGCTCTTGCGTGGGGAGAGGAGCGGCGTGCACACTGGCAGGTCTGTGCTGTCTGTGTGCGGCGAGGCGGGTTGTGCATGTGAAGTGCCTGTCAGTGCAGAGAAATGGTCAGCAGGGATGATAAGGTGCGTGTTGTGTGCGGGGAGAGGAAGCTAGGCATGCAGCGATGAGATGCCATCATAAGGATGCAGTGCGTCTGCGGTGTACGCTCAGGAGTGCTGTGCAGGGAGGATGCTGTGCGTGCAGAGCAGGTGCAGCATGCTGTAAAGAAAAGCCACAATTGCAGGGTCCCTCTGTATTGCCATTTCCCAGTCACTTCCTCCACCACCGTCTCCCTCCCTTTGCAGAAGACTTACACATTTCTCTCCATATCACTACACCACGCCTCCACCCTCCCTCTTTCTTTCATCCTTTTTTTAATTCTATCTGGTCCTCTCTCTGTGCCCCTCTTTGCTCCGTTCCTCTCTCCTCCGCTGCCCTTTTTTTTTTATCCCCCTCTGCTTAGCTGCAGCATTCTATTCTTCCTGAGTGTGATGTTATTTCCCCCGGTGGGTTTTGTCTGCCACTCACCCCAGTCCTGCGCTCTTCTCTCTCCGTCCAGCCCTGCGCTGTGATGAATCCTGGTGCTGAGGCTGGCTAGCAATGCATTCTGTCTCACCATAGATTCTCCCTTCTCCAGCCCTCCCCCCTCCCCATTCATGGAAGCCTTGCTGGAGGGGAGATGTGAGGCACAGTCATGTAGGATGCTCCTGAAACAACAGCGTCAAGGTTCATGTGTGTCCACACATTGTGCCAACTACGCCTCGATTCACGTGCTGCCGGAAAAACCGGGCTGCCTACACCTGCCTCCGCCGCGCCGTTCCTGCCGATAACTTCACAATTACGTGAAAGAGATATGGGATCATCAGAAAACTACAAGAGGAATGCAGTAACGATCTGAAAAACACTTCATCACTCAGTTCACACTTGTCTACTTTCGTGCGTGTTTTCTGCACAGAAAGACTGATTTCAAGTGAGAACTCGTGCTAATCAATGGTCTAGTTTACGATTTACTGCATTTTTTGCGGGCAGAAGAAAAACTGACATCCTGCAGGACAATTCCGCACGTTTTGTCAGTTTTCGCTATCACATTAGCTGCTGTAAAAAAATTTACGTGTTTTTCTGCATACAAACGTAAATACGTTTCGTCGCCGTGACACCTTAAAAAGAAAGCACAGAGACAACGGGAGCCAAAATAGCGCAATATTTCATAAGAAGGGGAGCATGTAGTACAGAAAAAAGGTTACTCACAAAGGTGGGGTGCAGGAGGGGCAACCGACCACGTGAAGCAGGTGGAGATGTATAACCCGACTCAACTCGGGGTCCAACCTGGGCTGGGTACGGTCGCTCTACTGGTGAAAATAGATGACATCCACTGTGGTTAAAACCTCATGAGGCCAAATGTACCCCTCTGACAAGGGGAGGTGGGGGAGGGTCTATAAGCACAAAGGGGTAAGAGGTGCCTAGAAATATATAAAAGTTAAAAACAGACTCAAAAAAAAAAAAAGAAAAGGGGATGGTGGCTTACCTCAAAAACGACAATCTCATAAGACAATGGCAATTATTTAGCACAGGCAACATGGTAGCAGGAAAAAAGGGCGACGGCGGCTAATGAACGAAAAGGGCGCCACCATAGACTCTAATGCAGAAAAAAGGGCGCACGATAAATATCATTAACAACATTAGAAAACTAAGTTTTTGAAATACAGTATGTTATCATTTTAGAAACTTGCAATGTTATAGTTTTTGTCATAATATATGGTTTGTATGCACACATTTTACATTATCAAATATGTTATCGTTCTATGTGTGTAAGGGTGTTTGTGCAGGGGGGGGGGGGGGAGGTTAGGGTTAGGCACCACCAGGGGGGGTGGTTAGGGTAAAGCTGGCCACTAATGATACAATCTTTTTCATCCAATCTTACAATTTCTATATACCGTATATACTCGCAAGCAAGCCGAATTTTGGACCCACAAAAAGTGGGTCAAAAGTTGGGGGGTCGGCTTGCTTGCGAGTGATGTGCCTGAGGGTCGTCCCCCCCGCTCCCCCCGCCCTCTCCCACCCGCTCCCCCCGCGGCCGCTGCTATTACCTTAGCTCCGCGGCTTCCTATTCCCCTGTCCTGCTCTTAATTAAACAGCAGCTCGCCCCACGGTGGCTGCTGCGTGATGACGGAGGAAGTGCTGAGAGAGGTTCCCATAGTAACCAGGAAGCCGCTCTCTGCGACTTCCTCCGTCATCACGCAGCAGCCACCGTGGGGCGAGCTGCTGTTTAAGAGCAGGACAGGGGAATAGGAAGCCGCGGAGCTAAGGTAATAGCAGCGGCCGCGGGGGGAGCGGGGAGGGGGGGGACACGCTAAACTCGCTATCCTGGGCACTTTACAAGCTATACTGGGCACGATACTAGCTATCCTGAGCACTATACTAGCTATCCTGAGCACTATACTAGCTATCCTGGGCACTATATTACCTATTCTGGGCACTATCCTGGGCATGATACTAGCTATTCTGGGCACTATACTAGCTATCCTGGGCACGATACTAGCTATCCTGGGCACTATATTAGCTATCCTGGGCACTATACTAACTATCCTGGGCACTATACTAGCTATCCTGGGCACTTTACAAGCTATACTGGGCATGATACTAGCTATCCTGGGCACTATACTAGCTATCCTGGTCACTATACTAGCTATCCTGGGCACTTTACTAACTATACTGAGGCACTACCTTCCCATACTGGGCACTATACTAGCTATACTGGGACAGACTGGGGGGGGGATCATGCGGCCAGCATTTCCTACCCCCGGCTTATATGGGGGTCAATCATTTTTTCCTGGTTTTTAAGGTAAAAGTTGGGGGGTCGGCTTATATGCGGGTCGGCTTGCTTGCGAGTATATACGGTAATAAGGTATATCACAAAAGAGATACGGATTCCGGAACTCAGAAACAGGATTCGTTTATTTAAGCACGGAGCAAAAGCAGGTTACAAAAGGTAAAAAAAGTCTGTGTCAACAGCTGTTTTGCGTGATCCCACGCCTCGTCAAGACACCCAGACCTCTATATAATAAGGTAACTGCCTAAATTATCAATTCAATATATTCACTCAGTTTACCCCTATACTACATAGATTTGGTAAAATTGGATGAAAAAGATGTTATCATTATTGGCCACCTTTAGGCACCAGCAGGGGGGTGGTTAGGGTTAAGCATCACCAGGGAGGTCTTAGGGCTAGGCACCACCAGGGGGTTGGTTAGGGATAAGGACCAACGGGTGGGGGGATGGGGTAGGGTTAGCCACCACCAGGGGGAGTGGTTAGGGTAAGCTCCACCAGGGGAGGGTTCTGTGTGAGAGTAGGGTGAGGTTAAGCTGTGTTGTTGAATTATGTAACAATTCATATTTTGTCTTCTTTTCCTGTCTGCTGTAAAACGGTATTTATCGTTAACCAATTTCGTTACCAATGTTTATCGTTACTCAGTTTTCGTTATACACCGGCACCAATTTGTTATCCAGCTGTGCCCTTTTTTCCTGGGGCCCTTTTTTATGCACCTGATAACTTGTTTTGTTGCCTGTGCTAAAGGCACACTTCCTCTGGACTATTACACTGCCAAAGGTTCAGAAAGCCAAAAGCCTATGGATGAGATTTCCCCACATGCAAGAATCTACAGTCTGCAATTTTTTTTATTCGATTTTTTGGTGTGCAGCTGTACAATTTTTGTGTGTGTTTCTATGCAAATTTTCAGTTTGCGATTTCTTTTCCACGCACACCAATCATGTTAATCGAATCTAATTTTTCGCAAAAACGTCATTTTTCGAGACAAAATTGTTTTGCTCCTTGACTGTGTTGCCGTTGGCTTACATGAAATGCAAATTTCACATCGCATACAGAAAAAAAGTAGACTTGCTATGTGATTGTACAAATGCAGGAAAATTGCAAAATGCTGAAAGATGCAGAAGAAAAGGCGATGCTGTTGAAAGACATTAGATGTGCAATGAACACAATTTTTCAACAACAAAAAAAATACACACACAAATTTAAACAAGTGTGAAGATTACCGTTTCATTTTTGCTAATTTAGCACTTTAAAAGAAAACTAAACTGTAATTGAAAAATGTGTAAAATATATGTTAGTGCTTCAAAAGCAATTTTAAGGAAATGTTTATTTTTAATAACATTTCTTTACAGAATGTTTTGTGCAGCCCGGTATTATTTCACAGGTAGGAGAGATAATTGAAGGATGGTTACTTGCAGCGAATACAACAGTAGACTACATCTAAATATAGTCTGAGCTGTTCATATGCGGCCACACCCAGTTACCACTTTCTGTTCAGGTGCTTAGTGATAAGTAAACGCCAAAGAGTCTCCCAATTTTAATATAAATTCAGGATGGTCTGCATATATTAGGAAAAACATCTCATTATGGGTGTCTGAAAACACACAACTGTTTTTTGCTAGCCATGTCTATGTCAATACAAGTGAGGGCGAGGCAGGTAATTTAGGCACTGCATTGCGCCTGGTAATAGACCGCAATGTTAACTACAGCTACGATGTATAATTTGAGTACCGAGCATAACAGAAGCTGAAAATTATATGAACAACATTTAACTGATGTGTGTACATACCTTACAACAACATTACTTGTATCTAGAGGCTGGTACACACAACTATTACGCCCAACTATTGTCCAAACTTGGTCTGTTGAACGATAGTTGGGTGTGTGTGCGTGTGGCAAAAGACTGAAAGAGTGACAGATAACAGGCGGTTTGCCCGATCCAACCAGCGGTTCAACTCACATGCCGGATCTTTAGGCGCCTGTCCCTATGCTAGATTTGCAGCCATAGCGGTACTATTGAGCTTAAAGAGAACCCGAGGTGTGTTTAAAGAATGTTATCTGCATACAGAGGCTGGATCTGCCTATACAGCCCAGCCTCTGTTGCTATCCCAAACCCCACTAAGGTCCCCCTGCACTCTGCAATCCCTCATAAATCACAGCCGTGCTGTGAGGCTGTGTTTACATCTTTAGTGTCAGTCTCAGCTGCTCCCCCGCCTCCTGCATAGCTCCGGTCCCTGCCCCCCTCCCTTCCCTCCAATCAGCAGGGAGGGAAGGGATGCAGGCGGGGACTGGAGTTCTGCAGGAGGCGGGGAGAGCAGCAGACTGACACTATAGAGATAAACACAGCCAGCTCTGACAAGCTGTTTGTCAGCAGTGTGGCTGTGATTTATGAGGGATTGCAGAGTGCAGGGGGACCTTAGGGGGTTTGGGATAGTAACAGAGGCTGGGCTGTATAGGCAGATCCAGCCTCTGTATGCAGATAATATTCTTCAAACCCACCTCAGGTTCTCTTTAAAGGACACCTGAATTGAGAGGAATATGGAGGCTGACATATTTATTTCCTTTTAACAACTTAATGATTTTGATAGAGTATATCTACGCCCCCGGAGGCTTCATTTTAGCCTCAGGGGAATATGTATATTTATCTAACATTGATCACCGCTACGCGCGCTCCCGGTCATGTTTTCATTGCCACCTGTTAGTAGGGAGATCCATGAATGGGAACGCAGTTCCCATTCATTGATCTAAGTTCCCATGTCAATGATCGCCGGCATTAATGAGATGCCTGTGGTCACTGTAAAAAACAACGTAACACATACACATGTTACTTCCTGTTAGCTTACTAACAGTACACAGAGGAAGAAAAAGTGGGGGGGACATCTTAAGGCCAAATAGTAAAATTAAACCTACATACATTTTTTTTAATAAAAACACATACAGTACATATACCATTAAAGAGAGTCTGAAGCGAGAATAAATCTCGCTTCAGACCTCATAGATAGCAGGGGCATGTGTGCCCCTGCTAAACCGCCGCTATCCCGCGGCTTAACAGGGGTCCCTGATGCCCCTTATCCCCTCCGTAATGCGGGGGAGCGCTTCCTGGTTGGGGCAGGGCTAACCGCCGCAGCCCTGCCCCACGCGCGTCTGTCAGCGCGTATCTCCGCCTCTCCCCCGCCCCTCTCAGTCTTCCTTCACTGAGAGGGGCGGGGGAGAGGCGGCGATGCGCCGCTGATAGACGTGACTGGAGGCAGGGCTGCAGCCGTTAGCCCTGCCTCCAGGAGCGTCCAAGTCTGCGACCAAGTGTCGCAGTGGGGGGTTTGGGGGTGAAGGGACCCCCGTTTAGCGACGCTATTGCGGCGGTTTAGCAGGGGCACACGTGCCCCTGCTAACTATGAGCTCTGAAGCAAGATTTATTCTCGCTTCAGCGTCTCTTTAAAATTAACCCCTTACTCCCACACTCTCCCACAGTTACACAAAAAAAAAATCACATATTAAAAAAATGACAATTAAAAAAAATATAAATAAATAGTTAACTTAGGGACTGAACTTTTTAATATGTATGTCTTGAGGGCATATTACTGTTATTTTTGCATATATTGGCTTGTAATTAGTAATGGACGCAAAACACACCTTTATTTCCAAATAAAATATTGTCAACATACATTGTACTAGGGAAATATTTTAAACGTTGCAATAATTGGGACAAACGGGAAAATAGTAGAACGTTTTATTTTAAAATTATAATGGCTGAAAAAAACAAGATATATAGATTTTATAGAAGTTATTGGCAAATAAAAGGGAAGAGCACTGAAAGGTGACAACTGTTCTGGTCCATAGGGGAAAAAACAATGTCTTGCTGCTCCTCTGACTCCAATACTTTTAGCCATAGTCTCTAAACAAGCATGCACATCATGTGTTTCTGACTGAAGGCTGGATTAGCTGCATGCTTGTTTCAGGTGTGTGATTCAGATAATACTGCAACCAGCACTTCCCATTCATTGATCTAGGTCCCCATGTCAGTGATGGCGGCATCAATGAGATGCCTGCACTCATTTGTAAGCACACACATTGCTTTCTGTTTCGTGTACTAAAAGCATGCGCAGGAAGCTAATGACTGACTGACTTGTGGCCAAATAGTGAAGTTACACCTACATAATTTTTTTTAAATAAACAGACCTACACAGAATTTAAAATTAACTCCTTACTTCTCACAAACTCCCAAATATTACCAAATAAAACTTTTGATTTAAAAAAAATTACACTTAAAAAAAAAAACTGTTACCTAAATTATCGGCTTGTAAATAGTGATGGACGCAAAACTGAAAAAATTCACCTTTATATTCAAATAAAATATTGGCACCATACATTGACATACATTGATAGGAACAGAATTTAAACAGTGTAATAACCGGGACAAATGGGCAAAAAAATCACTGAGAAATAATGATTTTTACTTTTTTTCTTAATATGCATTTAGAAATAAAAATTCTTAGCAAAATGTACCACCCAAATAAAGCCTAATTGGTGGCGGAAAAAAACAAGATATGGAAAATTTTGTTGTGATAAGTAGTGATAAACGTATTGGCAAATGAACGGGAGGAGTGCTGAAATGATGCATAAGGTGAAAAAAGACTGAGGGCTGAAGTGGTTAAAAGGAAATAAATATGGCAGCATCCATAACCCTTTCAGTTCAGGTGTACTTTAATCCAGGATGTGTACATACCTTATCATCATGGTTTAGAGAACAACACGGAAGTAGGTTTTATTAAGGCCAGTTTTACACTTAAAGTGTGCATTGCGGTGCGATGCCTGCCCCCACCGCATCGTACCACAACAAAAAACACACATATGACCCTGCGTCAGAGTTTGCCCCTCGCCCAGTGATGTAATTCCTGCTAGACAGGAAGTGCATCACTGGTATTCCCAGGAATCCTCGTTGTTCCGGGCATGAGCGCTGCAAAGCTTCCGCCAACCTTTTTAAAGGGTATGCATCACCCACTGACTTACATTACTTTCGCCACTGCAGAAGTCCAGCGGTAACGCGCTGTTGCCCCTGTGTCGCCTGAACGGCGTATTGGGCATTTCCACGTGCAACGCAAGGGACCGCCGTATGTGTAAATGTCTCCATAGACTTTCATCGCTTTCGCGCCGCGGAAAAATCGGGTAAAGCAACGCAGGTTTAGCCTGCTAGTGTGAAAGGTGCCTAGGAAAAAAATACAACATCCAGCGTACAGGTTCCGTTTTAATGTAGGTAGCACCAATACTATACATCCCTACGTTGAGTACATAAAGCAGTCTTACCAGTAAACATTCGGAGTTCATCCACTAAACCTCACAGTGATTACTTGCAGGGATCAGCTGGCTCCATGACAACTTCACAGGGATACTCCTCAATGCAATGTCATGTGACCAGGCGAGGAGTCCACAACAGAGGGGCAGGTGGCTGCAGTCCAGCAGGAAGATGCCGCTCAGAGCCTGGCTCCGTTCACTAATCCTCACAGCTTCCTTTCGGGTACCATGTGGGACAGCTGATGTCTCTGCATGCCAGGTCAAATAAGCTGAGGAATGTAGCAGACAGAAAACAATGATGAAGAAAACGGTTTCTGTTGCACTCTGCTTGCATTATGTCAGGGGCCACATCATTAGGCTGAGCCTATTCCCAGTTTATGCCAGGGCTGTGGTCCAAGGCGGGTGGGTAGGGAAGGTTCAGATGTTGCATAAATTAAAGCAGACCTGAAGTGAAAAATAACTTATGCTATAATGAATTATATGTGTAGTACAGCTAAGAAATAGAACATTGGTAGCAAAGAAAAGCGTCTCATATTTTTATTTTCAGTTATATAGCTTTTTTTTTATAACATTGCACCATTCTGCCATATTTGCAGTTAAGAAACCACACTGTCGTAGGCTACTTTCACACCAAGACGTTGCGTTTTAGGGGACGTTATGGTCGCATAATGTGCCCCTAACGCAACACATGGTGGTGCGGGAGAGGATGGTAGAGTGAGCCGCGTTAGGCGGCTCTATCCGTATAAGGTCTCCCAGGGTGGCGCTGATTGGCCGGCGGGACCACGCGATGCGGAGTGAGACACTCCGCATCACGTGGTCCCGCCGGCCAATCAGCGGCCGCCAGTGCAGTGAATATTAAGTAGCCATGTGCGCGGCTACTGTAGCGGCATCTACCCGCCTCCTCTCCGCCCCCCACTGAGCATGTGCAAACAGTCTAACGCGGCTAAAGCAGCTAGAACGCACAGCATGCTGCACTTTCACTACAACGGGCAGCGTTACATGTAACGCAACGTGGGCAGTGTGAACAGCCCACTTGTGTTACATTGCTGTGCGTTGGGGGAGTGTTACAGGCTGCACTAACGTGCGCCTGTAACGTCCCTGTGTGGAAGCAGCCTAAAAGCTATAAAACAAAGCAGAAATGAATGACCCTGTGAACTTCCCTGCAGTAAAACCTTCTTTCAATCTGTCTCTCACTGTTTCTTGACTGTTTTAGTGCTTCAGAAAACAGGACTGTATTCGACCCAGTGGGTCAGGGAGCTAAGAGAAGCTCTTTTGCATAGATAACAACTGACGTCTTCCTGTACTGGAAAACAACATGAGACTTTTTTCTTTGCTGCTAATGTTTTGATTTTTTAGCTGTGCTACACATACAATGTATTATCTCATACACTAAATTTGTTTCATTTCAAGGTTGCTTTAAACCATGTTTTTCCATTGTAATCATAGTACAGTACAGTGGAACCTTGGTTTGTGAGCATATTCATTATATCCAAAGCACTCTTATATCAAAGCAAATTTCCACATAAGAATTAATAGAAACCCAGTTAATTTGTTCCACAATCCAAAAACAGTTATAATAAAATAGTATAAAATAAAAATGTAAACAACAACAACAACAAATAACATGTGTAGAGCGCTTTTCTCCCATAGGACTCAAAGCGCATAGGAAGAATTTTATAAGTCCAGAAATGCCCCAGGCTAAACAGGTGTCTTTTCAGTCTGGATTTGAATAGCTCCAGGGATGGTGCTGTCTTTACTGGGTGTGTCAGGGAGTTGCAAAGAGTAGGGGCAGCATGACAGAAGGCTCTATCTCCAGATTTTTTGAGGTGCACTCTGGGAGTGAAACAAGACTTTCACTATAGCTAACAGCATCATTGCCATCTGTTGGCTCGCCCCAACCTTTTTTTGGCTTTAAAGGACTTCCGAAGCCAAATTTAGAAAAATAAAATTTAAAAAGTTAGATACCTGCATCAGTTTGGAAGACATGGAGGACGCCGTCCGCGCCCTCCATGCCGTTCCGCTGGGTCCCCGCCGCTCAATAGCGCCCCGAACAGCTCCCGACCCACACAGCCCGGGTCGGCTCTCCTGCCTGCACAAAGATGGCCGTCGGAGCTGGTCGCGGCTGCGCAGTCCGCAAAGCCACGAGTGCGGCTACGCAGCTCTAGGGCCAACCCCCCGATCCACGCTACAGGAAACTTTTTTTATTTTTTTTTCTAAATTTGGCCTCGGAAGTCCTTTAACAAGGAAGTTATCCAACGAATTACTTTTGAGGAGTTCATGGAAATGTGACTTTTGCACAGTCTCTACACTCTAAGCATAAATCTGCAGCGTTAAAGGGAGAATAACCATCGGTTCAGTTGTGATGACGTGAAGCATGTATACTTTCTTTCCTTGTCTATCAAGACATTGCTTATATATCAAGTCCAAATTTCACAAAAATGTATTGCAAAGCGCTCTTAAACCAGGTTACTCTCAATGCAAGGTTTTAGCATTAGGGATGCTCATTCGGATTCCGTGGAAATGCAATTTCCGAAATTCCGATCGGAAATTGCATTTCCGCATCTGAATGCGGAAATCGGTAATGCAAGTCTGTTAGGCGGATTTCCGCCGGAAATCGCGGAAATTTCCGCCCGACTTTAACATCGATTTTCCCAAAAACTATAAGGTCTTTTTGAAAACTTTGGTAGCGGAATGCGGAATCGGTAATTGGCAATGGCGGAATGCGGATTTACTGTGGAATCGGAAATTGGCATTTCCGACCATCCCTATTTAGCAAAACTACACGTTGTCGCATTACAAACGCATAGATAAGCGGCAGCGCATATTTTTGTACGCATTGCGGGCCGCAATAGCGCTAATTGCAGTCGGGAATGCGGAAAAATCTACGTGTGGCCAGTCCTGACGAGCCTGTCGGCAAAAACGAAACTAGCTGGCAGCGGGGGACCAGAGGATTAGTGAGTGGCTGCGAGGGCACAGGACTGCTGCAGGGGGCTGGTAGAAGCTCCAGGTGAGTAAAACTCATTTTTTTTCTGACTTAAGTTCACTTTAATACCCTGACTTAATGACTCTCGATGGGGTACAACATTTTAGTGACCCTCTGTCAAGCCCGGATTTACCTCAGAGGAGCCTATAGGCACAGATGTCTTGGCACCTTAGATTTCACCCTCCATGAACCTACAAACCCCAACAAAGTGCACCTCAATTGCCCTGGCTGGCCCAGCTGTGAATTCTCCCGTACTTCCCTTGTCCGTCATAGGTAGCTACAGGTGAACCCTCATATTAGGTAGCCAGGAGTACCCTCAGTATTAAGTAGCTAGAGGTACCCACAAGTATTAGATAGCAAAAGAGGAGGGAGGGAGGCACTGGGGGAGGGGACCGTCTCGGACATCCGCTGGCGCGCACTGAAGTCCAAGGAGCCGACACTGGATCCTGGGAGCGGTAAGTAGAGTGACCCTGTGCCATGCAAACAAGGTGGTTGATCTGGCATTCCATAATATTCCAAATTCATGTAAGTATATGCTGAATAAGGACCCTCTATTTGACTGGCCCTCACTGGGTCATGGGACAGCAAAGTCACATTTTAGTTGCAGTGCGAACGTTCGTCAAAACTATTTAAATTGTTTTGCCATAGACTTTCATTGCTCACTTCCACTGTTTTGACAAGCGCCACACATAGAAAATGCATACAGATTGCTGCATTGAATAAAGGCAATTCAATGCGAGTCAAGCACAATGAACACACAGCTGGGTGCTGCTTCTTAGAAAATAAATGAAGACAATTTTTAATGCATTTTATTATTTTCTAGCATAACGCAGGAACACAATTTCTGCTGCTACAGTGAATGGACAATAAAGCTTGGCATGAAAAAAAGTAAATAGCCCGATACTAACAGGCTTCTAAAGCGTTGGGGATTTATTATAGCTAAGGGGTGAAGAGTCAGGACTGTGGAAGCCCCAGTGAATTCCAGAAGTGAGGTGAAAAGCTTTATCTGATGCTGCGAAAGGATGGCTGTAAACCGAAGGTGAGGATGAGCTGGGAAAAGCAAGCAGGGTTTCATTGTTGCTTCTGCATCCTGAACATCAGGAACTCGGTATAGGCTTCTGGGGAAGGAATCTGAGGTGAGCAGCTTGCATTTTCTAGACAGGGTGTGTGGTCAATAATTACTTAGATGATCTTTACTAGCAACGTGTGCATTAGCTTGGTGATGCAAGTTGCGATATGTATTCAACACATGCTATGTCAGTTGGGTAAATACTGCTGTGTGCACACAATCATTTTAGTGGCTTTTAGTGAATATGCCCCATACAGTAAAACTTGGTAACAGTTAAAATGGGTGGAGGCACCCATTGTACTAAAGATTGTCTAATAAGCTGTTGATCTTATAAACAGAGAGGTGATCTTACCTCTCTGTTGAAGAATTTGGACCAGTTAGGTTATTGAAAAAGGTCTTTCATTAGAGCACATAAAATTGACAACACGTTTCGCGGGTGCTTGCACGCTTCCTCAAGTCAGTAAAAAAACAGCTGCCTTAACTGCTGTGGCTGTGCAGCACGCATGAGCGCCTCTAACAGTTGGCAGCAGGACATAACAAAGTGGGGGAAGAGCGCAGTAAAAGTGGTGCAGACACTGCTGGCTTCAGGGGGCATGGTGACCTGGGCCTAGCCTTGTATGAAGCCCATTTGTACCAGAGATGGATAAAAATGTAATGGGGACCTAGGCAAGGTAGTAGATTTGAGGCCCCTTGTGGTCCTTTTGGTAAACTGAAGGGGGAAGGTGGGCCCCTTGACACCCACTAGGCCCCAAGCAACTGCTTAGGTTGCCTGGTGGATGATCCTACTCTGATTTGGACTGTCATACCGTTACACCCTGTGCAACCTGTGTGATCCAAATAGGTTTGTGAACTTCTTGAATGATATTTTGCACAACTTGTGAAAATTAAGAAATCAAGACTACATGCAAAATGTTATGCAAAAATTCACAAAAGCAAACTTATGCATTATGATCAACACTAATTCACATCGGTCCCAGGTTGCCCACTCCCAGTTCCTAGAATCTCTCACAGATGGTTTGGTAAAAATCAGTCCAAACTGTGATTGATTGTACATGTTGTGCCACAGGGGGAATCAATGTGCAAAATCCTTACGTATGCGGCTACCATCACAGGAAGGAAAAAGTACCACCCAGTGCCATCCACTTTAAGCTTCATACACACATTAAATTTTTCTCGGCCTAAACAATCTTTCTTGATCCTTTCAACTACAAATCCAAAGTGTGTGCAGGTGTTCCTGGCGTCTCTATTCTTCTCTTATTGATCTGATGAACCACCGTGCCCCTATGGCTTCTGTTTAGCTAGTACTTCAAAGAAAGTTTCCACAGCATAACGCAGCTCATTCATCTGCCAGTACTCCCCGCACCAACATTGCTGCCCTCCAGGAGCTGACCAGCCTGTCTGTACAACCCTCACCTCTAAACCGCTGTCCAAAAACAACATTCCACAAAGAACATTCTGGGCAGCAACAGATGAAAGTGTTTCTTTAGTTATAGACTGTATCCATGGCACCCTGTGTGGCTACTCATATTAAAGGTCAACTCTGACTGCAAATAAAGCTCTGTGCTACCAACTGTACCAAAAGAACAAGGGCTCTTCTGTCTTCTCACATCCCCTTAAAGGAACAAAGTGAGTAATCATAGCTTTGAATTACAAACCAAAAATCTCAGTTTAAAGTTAAGTTCCAGCCTAAAACTATAGTTTAATTTTAAAATAAGTGAAAAAAGGAAGTGACTAGGTTCTTTGCTATTGAATCGGTCCTTTGCTCCTCCATCATCAGCTGGTTCGCAGATGCAACCACTAGCAAAAGGCACAAACTCCAGAGAGTAATTTATTCTGCTGAGAGGATCATCGGGTCACCCCTGCCACTGCTGTACCTCCTCCACACATCTAGACTGAGGTCCAGGGCCAACAGGATAACATATGATCCCTCACAACTAGGCATTCACTTCTTCAACCTCTTCCATACAGGTCGCCGCTACAGGACCATCCCCGCCAAAATCTGCAGGCACAGGAACACCTTCTTCCCTTAACCACTTGAGGACCCACCCTTTACCCCCCCTTAAGGACCAGCGCTGTTTTAGCTGATCTGTGCTGGGTGGGCTCTACAGCCCCCAGCACAGATCAGGGTGCAGGCAGAGCGACCAGATCGCCCCCCTTTTTTCCCCACTAGGGGGATGATGTGCTGGGGGGGTCTGATCGCTCCTGCCTGATGGGTGTTGTGGGGGGGGGCACCTCAAAGCCCCCCTCCGCGGCGAGATTCTCCTCCTCCCTCTCCTCCCTGTCCCCCCTGGTGATCTGGGCTGCACAGGACGGATATCCGCGGCGAGATTCCCCTCCTCCCTGTCCCCCCTGGTGATCTGGGCTGCACAGGACGCTATCAGTCCTGTGCAGCCAGTGACAGGCTGTCCCCTGTCACATAGCGGCGATCCCCGGCCGCTGATTGGCCGGGGATCGCCGATCTGCCTTACGGCGCTGCTGCGCAGCAGCGCCGTACAATGTAAACAAAGCGGATTATTTCCGCTTGTGTTTACATTTAGCCTGCGAGCCGCGATCGGCGGCCCGCAGGCTATTCACGGAGCCCCCCGCCGTGAATTGACAGGAAGCTGCTTCCTGATTAATTAGCCTGCAGCCGGCGACGCAGAACTGCGTCGCTGGTCCTGCAGCTGCCACTTTGCCGACGCGCGTTATGAGTGCGCGGTCGGCAAGTGGTTAAAGTGAATGGGAACCGCATTTTTTTAAAAATGGAGCAAATACTTACCTAAGGAGAGGGAAGGCTCTGGGTCGTATAGAACCTTTCGCCTCCTCTCTATGTGCCCTCTATCCTGTGCTGGCTCCCCTCCCCCCCCCCCCCCCCCCCGTTTCAATTCCCCACTGAAAGGGTATTTGGAAGTCTTCAGGAGCCGTGTCCTCCCGAAGACGTGCGGCTCCATACTGCACAGGCGTGAGCGTGCAAGAGAGCGTGCTTGCGCAGGTGCAGTACAGGGCCGCCCTTCTTCAGGAGCACTCGGGCTCCCTGAAGACTTCTGAAGCCTCCTTCGGCCGGGTAAAGCAGTATTGACTAAATTAGTCAAATGCTGGTACCGGGCGAGCCAGCACTGGAACGAGGCGACCAGGAGAGGAGCAGGAAGGCTCTATAGGACCCAGAGCCTTCCCTCTCCTTGGGTAAGTATTTGTCTCATTTTTTTAAATGCGGTTCCCATTCACTTTAAAGGGGTACTTTAACCCAGGATTGAACATGATCCGAAACAGTAGCTGATGCCCCCTTTCCCATGAGAAATCTTTTCCTTTTCTCAAGTAGATCAGCAGGGGGGTCTGTATGGCTGATATTGTGGCACAACCCCTCCCATGACCATGGTCCTAACAGTTTGTCTGTGAACCTCATTGCGTTGTGGGAAATAATGGCCTTTTCCAACTGCCAAGCAAAAATAATCTATAAATGAATATTGTAAAAAATAAGCAATTTTATTCATTATGTTATTTTCACTATAGTTACTCCTCTTTAAGCAGTCTTCCTCCTTAATTCAAACACCCCTCGCCCCCCACACCCAGCATAACCTCACAGACTTCCCCTCCAGTTTCTCTGGAGTCCTAGCTTCCTAGCTTTACTGAACCTATGTCTAATTTCTACGTTTTGAGATGCGAAAGAGGGACACTCTAAGACACACCCCTGCCACACCTCTAACCACACCCCCACCATACCCCTCGTCATGCATATCACAGAGAATTCAGAAGCAAAAGATGTAGCTTTATCATTCAAACCACACTGTTCCTTTCTATCATCATTAGTTTTCATTCATTTTACCATTTGCAAACAAGAATTATATCATTTTAAATGACGGGAATAAAGTTTAGAGTCAATTAAACACATTTTTTCCATCTGTACATGAGTCCTGAAAGAGGGACAAGTGAGGAAGAAAGCGGGGCAGAGGGATTTAGTTCCAAAAGAGGAACAGTTGGCAGCTATGCGTTATCTGTCGTACTTGGTGAATAAAGTTAATTCTCAGTGGAAATGTCCAGACAACAAGATCCTGAGAAATGTAAGTCTTCTTCACTCCATCTGACACAGCAATAAATTGTCTGGAGTTTTGTCTTGTACTTTTCTATGGAGAAAGATTTAGCTGCATGCTTATCTTCTGTCCGTGGTGCGTTCCTGTGATTGAGCGTTCTATTCATTAATTTTACATTAGTCAAGTAAAGTTCTTCAGCATCAGCAAATGGGATAAAGTCAATCAATCCAGTCAAATTACTTTCCTCTGAGTTCTGTGTAATGCATTTAGCCCGCTGGTGCTAGATCCTCCCATGTGCCTCTGTGTAGGGCTGCTTGCTGAGGTCACATGATGCTATGGATTGCAGCTTCCTCTGCCTCTGTATGTGACACGCAGTGAGGAGGCTAGAGTAGGCAGGGCTGGAATTATTTTGTATTTATATAGTGCTGACATCTTCCACAGAGCTGCACATAGTATATAGATTTGTTCTCAAAGGGAGTCTGAAGTCGTTTTATTTTTTTTAAAGAAACAACAGATACTCACCTAAGGAGAGGGTAGGCTCTGGGTCCTATAGATCCTTTCAGTTCCTCCTACGCCCCCCGCGTTCCATTGCTGGCTCCCCCGTCAGGAGTCTCTGGCTCTCTCTTCCGTTGCGGGAGGCTTCGGCAGTCTTCGGGAGCCCTAGTGCTCCCAAAGACGCGCTGTTCCGTACTGCGCAGGTGCGAGAATACATGCTCATGCATGCGCAGTACGGAGCGGCGTGTCTTTAGGAGCACTCCGGCTCCCGAATACTGCCGAAGCCTCCGCAGCGGCAGAAAGCAGTCTCCGACCCACAGTAGCTAGAGAATTCAGATTTCAGGTTTAGGATTAAAGTCTAGACCATCTGCTCATGGGGGATTCTCATCTATTTATTTACTTAAAGAGAACCTGAGACAGCGAGGGAGAGAATAATTATTCATAGTTGGGGTTTTCTCCAAGCTGATCGCTCCCTCGCCACCCCGCAGCCTGAATCATCTGGAATCTGGCCCCAAAAGCCCTCTGGTCTGGGGCATTCTGCGCATGTCCGGCCACACTTGTGCCCGTCGCACAGGAAGATGTAACAACTCCATGCAGATGGTGTCATGGCCCAGATTAAGACCTGGGACTCGAGCAAAGCAAAATGAAAGTGCTACCCACTTAGCCTCTGTCAATTATTTGTGATTGTCTGTTATACTCTGGAAGGGAGTTAGAAGCTAAGGCCTTGTTCACATCATCACACGCAGATGGCCATGCGATCGGAACACAACACATACAATCGCACGCCATCTGAGTTTGCATGCATTGCATAACTGATTCCATTCACTGTAGTGAATGAGTCACATAGTTAGTTTCTTAGGTTGAAAAAAGACATACGTCCATCGAGTTCAACCAGAGAACAAAGTACAACACCAGCCTGCTCCCTCACATATCCCTGTTGATCCAGAGGAAGGCGAAAAACCCTTACAAGGCATGGTCCAATTAGCCCCAAAAGGGAAAAAATTCCTTCTCCTCTCCAGATGACAATCAGATAAAATCCCTGGATCAACATCATTGGGCATTCCTAGTAATTGTAGCCATGGATGTCTTTCAACGCAAGAAAAGCATCTAAGCCCCCTTTAAATGCAGGTATAGAATGTGATACTTCCTGTGGCAATGCATTCCACATCTTAATCACTCTTACTGTAAAGAACCCTTTCCTAAATAAATGGCTAAAACATTTTTCCTCCATACGCAGATCATTTCCTCTAGTCCTTTGAGAAGGCCTAGGGACAAAAAGCTCATCCACCAAGCTATTATATTGCCCTGTGATGTATTTATACATGTTAATTAGATCCCCTCTAAGGCGTCTTTTCTCTAGTCAGCTGTGTGTTTTGCCACAAATTGCGTGCAGCATGCGTTCGCGCACCGCACTGGTACAGAATGCATGCAGTGTGAACATCAGACAGTACAGTCTATGCGCTTCTGATGTTCATGCGTGTCTGTCTCCTGCACCCATTGGCGAAATATGGACGGCAACGCGTGTAAAGTGAACGAGGCCTACAAGTGTATAAGTCGAGTGTGTTACAGGTAACGGTTGGAAATTTTGAAAGCACAATGAGTAATAATTCTTTTTACCCTATGGCATGGGTGGAACGAAGTGTTCTATATTTTCTCTATGTTTATATTTCTTTTTGTTATGTGCTACTTTTTGCATTTTTCTTTTTGTTACTGGATCTCTTTTTATTTTGACATGTTGAATGGTCAAGTTTAGATGTGTTGTATTTCCTGTGGCGCTATGTACTTGTATATTATTATTATTTATTGTATTTATAAAGCGCCAACATATTACGCAGCTCTGGACAATAAATATATACAATGATACGAGGATTACAGACGTAACGAGGTTATACAACACAGAACAAAGCTATACAAGGCAAACATGGTTCAAGATACATCAATGTTGTTTTGGGTAGGTAGGGCCAGTAATTCAAGTACAGGCTGTCATAGGAAAGGAGCGCACGGTCATGTAGACAACACTAGGAAAGGGAGGACCCTGCCAAAGGCTTACAATCTAAAGGGAAGGGGGGTGGAAACACTAAGTAGGGCTGTGGAATAAATATTCAGTAGAGAGTTACTGTGTGGTAGGGGGTGGGTAGGCCATCTTAAAGAGGTGGGTTTTGAGGGCTTGCTATAATGTGTTGAAGGAGAGAGCAAGTCTGATGGGCGGTGGAAGGGTGTTCCAGAGGGTGGGGGCGGCTCTTGAGAAATCCTGCAGGTGCACGTAGGAGTGGGAAATGCGTGGGGCAGTGAGGCGAAGGTTGTTGGAGGATCGGAGGGGATGACCTGTTGTATACCTGTGAACAAGCTCCGAGATGTAGGTTGGGCAGGTTTTGTGTACAAATTTATGCGGCAGGCATAGAATCTTGAATTTTATCCTGAGTCGGATGGGGAGCCAGTGCAGGGTTTTGGATGTGGAGGATAAAGGAAAGGTCAGAGTCCAGGATAATGCCCAGACAACGGGCCTGGAAGGTAGGGTGAATGGCTGTGTTGTCGATTGTGAGGTGGAAATCTGGGAGGGGTGCAGCGGCTTGGGGTGAAAAGATCAGGAGCTCAGTTTTGTCTAAGTTAAGCTTCAGGAACCTAGCTGACATCCAGGAGGAAATTGTTGAATGACATGAGGAGACCTTGTCCATGGTGGTGGAGGAGATATCAGGGGTATGGCAGTAAATCCAAGTGTCGTAGGCATAAAGGTGGTATTTGAAGCCCAGGGAGGAGATGAGTTTGCCAATTGAGGAAGTGTATATGAAGAACAGAAGGGGGCCCAGAACAGAGCCCTGGGGGACTCCGACTGAAAGGGGGGCAGGGGTTGAGGAGGAGCCATTGAAGGAAGTTGCGAAGGAGCGATTGGTTAGGTAGGAGGAGATCCAGGCCAAGGTGAAGTCATGGATGCCCATGGACTGTAGTGATTGGAGGAGGAGGGGGTGGTCTAGAAGGACGGCGAGGGAGCAATAAGCCTGGAGGGGGCTGAAGGAAGCCCAAGCTTTGCATAATTTTTCTCTCCCTCGCCGTCTCAGATACACTTTAAAAAAGCACTTACAGCACTAAACAGCAGTTGCTCAGTCCAACTGAGAAAATTCGTGTGCAAACGAGTAGGGAGTTACATATATATGTTTGTGACAAAATCTGCTGATGACACCTTGCATCATCTGTCTACGACATGTGCTATGTTTGTTTTATTTTTGTTGACGTCACGCACATGCACAGAAAGTGGACGGCAACAGGCGCGCGATCAAGGACATGCACCGCCAGGCCAGTGCAGCCGTACTACTATGGGTCATAGAGACCCGGAAGTAGTACAGTGTGAGGTGTTCGTCGGCGAACTGTTCGGAAACAGTTCGCCGACATCTCTAGTCTTAATGTCACAGAAAAAAGGGGTTTGAAAATAGTGCGCTCCTCCCTCCTTGTTAATTTAAAAAAATATATTATTTGTAGATATTCCACCTCCTATACTTCTGGGGCGCTTCAATTAATTAAGGGGTGTATGCCCTCTTTAAGCAAATCTATA
The DNA here is from genome assembly GCF_040937935.1 of Hyperolius riggenbachi. Taxonomy (NCBI): domain Eukaryota; kingdom Metazoa; phylum Chordata; class Amphibia; order Anura; family Hyperoliidae; genus Hyperolius; species Hyperolius riggenbachi. The sequence goes on from NC_090651.1 coordinate 332,249,012, forward strand.
GTAAAAGGATATGAGCGCTCGACAGATCTCTCTCAAGGTGCTGACAGCATCAACCAGGGTCCTAATATTCCAATGTTGGGGCCTTCACCATACTAAACACAGATCCTAAACACCTCCACATCCACTACAATTGGATCCCAGTTCCCACAAACAGGGTAATGGTAACATAAACAGTTTTTAAAGTCCTCGTGTAAAAGTCCTAATCCACAATGTCTATATCCAGCCAGATCAATATATCTTCAACAGGTCATCAGTTGAACTCCCTTTAGGGGACAACCATTATGCTCACCAAATTCCGATGCCAATTGCAACAGTTGGCATATAGCGTATGCGGCCCAGCCAGTATAACTTCTCCAACCTCCTTTGTTCTTCAATGATATCCCATACGTACATGTAAAGAAACAAGCCCATATAGTGCAGTATGCCGATTATCTTTGTATATCACCCAGTGTTCACCGCACTCACAATCACCGCTTGTGACCCACCGCCATCCACTTTTCCGCATGCACTCTATATACACTAGCCTCTTACCAGCAGGTATGGCTGACCATACAGGACCAGCAATAACGCTTTCTTATGTCAATATCCTCCAGATAGTCGTCCTTCAGTCTGACAGCACCTTAAATAGAGATGACCCTTGATGGACAAGATTTTAAACTCCTGGGAAATTCTCAGTATTACCTTCACTCTTTACAAAAACCATTGCTGGTAAGGATCTATACAAAGCTAGCTTCCCCACTCATTTGTACACTATTTTCACAGTTAGACTGAGCAACTGCTATTCAGCAAGTGCTTTTTTAACATGTACCTGGGACGGAGAGGGAGAGAAAAATTAAACATACCTGGGGCTTCCTCCAGCCCCCTCCAGGCTGATTGCTCCCTCGCCCTCCTTCTACATCACCTGGATCATCTGGAATCTGGCCCCTAAAGTCCTTCATTCGGCGCAGACACTGTGCAACCGCGCACACTCCCCTGTGCGTTCCTGTTACCGTCCTAAAGTGCAGGGGATCTATACGATGACAGAACCCAGCATGTAATTTATACAGATGTTCAATGAGATGCTATTATTTCCTGCTGATTTGCAATGGGGCAACTCCAAGCTCCACACAATTTGCACCAAATTTACATGCAAGTTGTAAAAATTAGCATGTCAAGCATGTAGTGCTTCCTTAAGATACTAGATGGCATTATGCTACATTTGGTGGATGGTCACTCCATTCCTGTCAATGAAGAATCTGTCTACCGCGTACAATATAGAAGCCTAAAGTAGCCTTCATTTTTTACAGTGTTAATGAGAGGCAAATAATTCCGGGTTGACACAAATTTGTGTTAATTTCATACAAATTTATTCAAAGAAATATTGGACCAATCAAAAAACTCACCTCTCTGTTTGTTCCTGCTATGCACTGGGGACTGCTGTGATAGTCCAGGAAGATCCAGTAATTTTATTCAGGAAAACCAGTGTTACACCGTCATTAAATGGAGTCTGAAGCGTTTTTAAATATAAAAAACTGATACTCACCTAAGGAGGGGGAAGGCTCTGGGTCCTATAGAGGAGCGTTCTCATTCTCCTCCCGCTCCTCGCGTTCCCCTGCAGGCTCCCCCATTAGCAGTCCATGCCCGTTCGGTCGTAGGCTGCACTCTTCCGGGTTGGACTGGCTTCAGCAGTCTTCGGACGCACTCGGTCTTCTGAAGACGGGCCACTTGGCACTGCCCTATCTCAAGTACAAAGCGTGCGAAGGACAAAGCTAACAGTCAAAAGAGGGATCCGCACAACGTGTTTTTATTGTTCCAATGCACAGCCGACGATCGTTTCGGGGCCAATCAGGTCCCCTTTATCAAGGCATAAGCAGAAAACATATACAACCACCAGTGTAAACAATAATAGGAGAGACCAGATCAGCTGTATGCGGCGAAGTCTAGGGATATCGTGGCAACACAGCAGGGGTGTCATTAGATGCCACAATATCCCCTTTTGTTGATACGTTTCCAGAGCAGCAATGGAGACGGTCATCTCCTCTCATTGTTCCGCCTCCGGGGCGGAACATGGTCGCACATACCCACTTAGCACTCTGATGTGGATGGGCGGGGTTTGTGAAGTACGATACTGACATGACAGCAGCGATTGGTCCATGTGACTAATGTCATCATGGACTATGTGACCGGCACTCGGGGACGTACCAATGGAGAGGCACACTAGTTGCTGTGGTGGCATGATCCTATTGGCCGGTGCTTCACCGGTAGTTGTTGCTAAGCAACAGACACTCCGGACTCTCTATGGACTAATTTTGAACAAGAGAGCCATCATCAGCGCACTGACCATGCCCACTTTTCGCATTCTGCTGCAGAAGTCACTGTCCTGCAATAGACTACGTTGACAGGTAAGCTGACTGGTCATTCCACCAATGATTTTGAATTGTTTGTCATGAGTGACAGTCCGCCCGATTAGGGGCGGCACTGCAGTGGCAGTTAGGGTGTTGTACCAATTGTACCTTTATTATATATAGGGGGTTTGTTCACACTGGTGGTTGTATATGTTGTCTGCTTATGCCTTGATAAAGGGGACCGGATTGGCCCCGAAAAGATTGTCGGCTGAGATGATTGGATTATCGCTGCTACAGGTTCCAGCACCAGCACTGCTCTACCATAGGTGTGTGATTCTACGCAGTACAAAGCTGCTGTTCTTCAGGAGCTCGAGTGTTTCCGAAGACTACTGAAGTCTCCCACGTTGGGAGTATCAAACGGAGGAGCCTGCGGGGGAACAAGGACACCAGGAGATGAACGGAGAGGCTCTATAGGACCCAGAGCCTCCCTCTTTTTAGGTGAGTATCTGTTTTTTATTTTTAAAACCCGCTTCAGACTCACTTTAAACAGCTGAATCTTAAGTGTCAGATCTGCCATTCTTGGCTGGCACCACGCGGGCACACACAATTCTCGAAAGAGCGCCTCCACCTTACCAGAAACAACTGCATGCTGACCCCCCCATTATGAAGAGGCGCTCCCCCCGCCCCCAACACAAACATTAATCAAGCATGTACATACAGAAGTAATTACACACATCATTTTCCACACAAGCAGAATTATAATGAAAGATGAAGACCAGCTGGCCCGTTAAATAGGCCTTTATGCCCAAATGTACCAAGCAAATCAGCCAGCGCCCCCTAAATTCAATAATATATCATGATTATATACACAAAGCTTCCAATTATAGTCGCATTATGCCAAGGGCTTGCATTTTATTTTAATCTTGAGCAGAAACACTTCTTCTCCTCGGTTGGGCACCGTGCCCAGACGCCACGCACGGCATCGGCTCACCTCGGGTGCCAGTTCTGGGCAAGCCCCTGGAGATCTGCTGCGTCACATTTAGAGCTGTAAGTGGTAAGAAAGCTATAAGCACCAATGTCACTGATGAGAGTATCAGCGAAAAAAGGCTACAGGCATGCAAGGGTGCTGCACCACGTTACTGTATATGGCCAGCATATGGCACGGATACTTCAGTGAACAGTGAGGGAAGCAGACAGGAGTATGCTAATGTTTATGTTACCATAGTGAAGGAACAAGTGCTTTTACTAAACCAAAAACCGAACCAAGACCAGTATAACTTGCAGATCTGTAGATTTTATTACTGAATAATAGTATAATCACATGTAACCATAATCAAAATCCCGCAATCACCATTTTTGCATAATTGGGAATTTAGGCAGGATAGTGTAATGGTTAAGGGCTCTGCCTCTGACACAGATGACCTGGGTTCGAATCTAGGCTCTGCCTGTTCAGTAAGCCAGCACCTATTCAGAAGAAGACCTTAGGCAAGTCTCCCTAACACTGCTCCTGCCTATAGAGCGCGTCCCAGTGGCTGCAGCTCTAGCACTTTGCGTCCGCCACGAGAAAAGCGCAATATATATGTTATTTGTCTTGTCTTTAATAAGCCCAGGCAGGTGCTTTAACCCTGCAGCAAGCAATCTGTCCCATGAGAGAGATCTACCAGTCTGCATCTAAAGGTGGCCATACATCTATCGACTTTACCATCAATTTAGATAATTATCAAATCGGATGAAAATCGGTGCTGCCAAGAGCATGCCCAATCGTTGGTGTGACCAATTTCACATTTTAGCAAACATGGGGTTTGCTTAATTTTTTGTCACCAATATTGGACCGATCCATCATTCCTCATTTATTTTGCATGATTTTATTATACCCTTGGTACAAGGTTTAAAGATGATCATCTGAATGACTGAATCTCAAAAAAAAAAAAAAAATCTCAGTGGTGAAACTGCTATGAGAGTTTCAATACTTTGCATAGGAGCTCAAGCGCACAAAAAATGCAGCAGGCAATCTGATTGCGATCACGTCACAAACGCATGGCACTAAAATGGAAACATCCCTGTGCGCTCTCCATGAGCTCAGTGAGTACCTAGCTTTCTGCAATCTGATTGCGAACGGAATCACATCACAAAATGCTGCTAATGGTAATGACCACTTAGGGCTCGTTTCTTCTAGGGGCAATTCGGAGCGATTCCTTGCAAATTTGAGTGAGGAATCTCAGCCAATTGAAATCAATAGGCTGTTTCTGAAGTTGAATGCGGAAATAAAAGAAAAGGACAGCTGGCAGCTTTTTTTTCACACCACTCATGCCAATCCCCATGGATTCGGAGGCGATCTCTTTATCAGAACAAGTGCCAGCGTGCATCTCGGAGACGCACACCAGCACAAGTGGAAACGGGCCCTTGCTCTTTGAATCATTAAAGCCTCTTTCACAGCAGGACGTTGCAGTTTGATGCGACGTTAAGGTCGCAACGCAAATTACAACGCAACGCCCCCAAAAAAGTTGCAACGCAATTTAACCTCCCTGGCGGTTTATTAAAATCCGCCAGGGGGCAGCAAATACTTTTTTTTTTTTTTTTTTTCATGTACATGATAGCCGCTGCTCAGCGGCATCCCCCAGCCCCCCCCCCCCCCCCAGTTCAAAGAATGGGATCTCCTGGAGGGCTTCCCCCGTCGCCATGGCAACGGGGCGGGATGACGTCACCAACGTCGTGACGTCAAAGGGGATTCCGATTCACCCCACAGCGCTGCCTGGCACTGATTGGCCAGGCAGCGCACGGGGTCTGGGGGGGGGGGGGCGGCTGCGGCGACGCGGATAGCGGCGGATCGGCGGGTAGCGGCAGCGATCGGGCACTGCACGTGCAGCAAAAAAAAAAATCAAGCAAGTCGGCCCAGCGGGGCCTGAACGGTGCCTTCCGGCGGCATAGCCCGAGCTCAGCTCGGGCTTACCGCCAGGAAGGTGAATGCCCAGTTATCGTCGCATGCAGTAGAGCATACAGGCAATGAAAAATATGTTTCCAAGTCATTACTGAGCATGTGCAAACAGTGCAACGCAGCTAATAACGTGTATAACACACAGCATGCAGCACTTTCTGATAACACTAAACGTTACACACAACGCAACGTGTGCACTGTGAATGTCGCACAGACTTAGTATTGCTGTGCGTTAGTCTGCGTTGAAACATTTTCTAACGTGCGACTTTAACGTTGCAGTGTGAAAGAGGCCTAAAAGTTGGCCAATAAATATCATCCTGATTTCATGCTTCAGAGGGTAACGTACAAATTATTTAAAGGACCTCTGCCGCGAAAATCTTAAAATTTTAAATACATGTTAACATATACAAATACGAAGTACGTTTCTTCCCGAGTAAAATGAGCCATGAATTACTTTTCTCCTATGCTGCTGTCGCTTATAGTAGGTAGTAGAAATCTAACATTACCAACAGATTTTGGACTAACTCATCTTCTCATGGGGGGTTCTTAAGGTTTCCTTTATTTTTAAAAGCACTTAGTGAATGGCAGTTGCTCCGTCCAACTGCCAAAATAGTGTGCAGCGAGCAGGGGGGCTGGCCAGCATCTTTGTATTAATCTTTTTCAGGGAATGTCTTTATAAAGAATAAAGGCCATGCTGAGAATCCCCCATGGAGAGATGGACTAACCCAAAACCTGTAGTCAGATTTCTACTGCCTACTGTAAGTGACAACAACGTAGGAGAAACGTCATTTATGTCTTATTTTACTCTGGAAGAAATGTGCTTCTTATTTGTATGTGTTTTAACCACTTCACCACTGAGGGGTTTTACCCCCTGACCACCAGAGCAATTTTCACCTTTCAGCGCTCCTTCCATTCATTCGTCTATAACTTTATTATTACTTATCCCAATGAAATGAACTATATCTTGGTTTTTTTTGCCACCAATTAGGCTTTCTTTAGGTGGGACATTATGCCAAGAATTATTTTATTCTAAATGTGTTTTAATGGGGAAATAGGAAAAAATGTGGGAAAAAAATATTATTTTTCAGTTTTCGGCCATTATAGTTTTTAAATAAAGCATGCTACTGTAATTAAAACCCATGAAATGTATTAACCCATATGTCCCGGTTATAAAACCATTTAAATTATGTCCCTATCACAATGTTTGGCGACAATATTTTATTTGGAAATAAAGGTGCATTTTTTTCAGTTTTGCATCCATCCCTAATTACAAGCCCGCAGTTTATAAAGTAACAGTGTTATACCCTCTTGACATAAATATTTAAAAAGTTCAGTGCCTAAGGTAACTATTTATGTTTTTTTTTTTATTGTATTTTTTTTTTTTTTAATTACAAAAAAAAAAAAAAAATTGGGGAGTGTGGGAGGTAATGAGTTAATTTATTGTGTAAATGTAATGTTTGTATGTGTAAAATGCTTTTAGGGTGTAGTTTACTATTTGGCCACAAGATGGCCACAGAGTGTTTGTTTACATGCGACCTGTAAGCGTCCGGAAGGACGCTTACAGGAAGCAGTAGGAGGCTGGGAGACGCACAATGATCTCGCTGTTTCTGAAAGAAGCAGCAGATCATTGCGGGGGCTAGATCAACGAACGGGAATGGATTTTCCCGTTCATTGATCTCCGGGCGAGCGGGCGGCGACGTGCACGAGCGGCGGGTGCGCGCGCACGAGCGGCGGGAGCGCGGACAGCGGCGGTAGCGCGGAAGGTACGGATTTCTCCGACCCTGGTTTTTTAGGAGGGAAAAAAGGGGCGGAGAAATTCGTACCGCTGGGGGTAAAGTGGTTAAATTTTAAGATTTTTGCTACAGTTCCTTTTTAAAGAAAACAAACATCCAGAGTTCAAGTAGTATATTAGTGGAAACTGCATGTCAGACTCTCAGAGAACAGACTTCAGGCTAGCCTGCAGGCCAGTGACCCATATGTACAGCCTTGACCCAGCACGGTAGCCTGAGGGACTAGGTGCTGATCCCCCCAGGCATAATGCTTCGTACGTGTGTACAAGGCTTACCACTGCTCAATGCAATAAATTGTTATATGCAGCTATTAACTTACTACTGCTTCTCCACTCACCCAGCTAAGATAACCCATTTCATTGATAAACTGTCTGAAATCAATCAGAAGAGTATTAATTGTTCAGGTCAACAGATCACTATGATTCAACCAAAGTGATCAAATCTCCTAGAAATATCCACCTACTTATGAGATAAATATCTCCTGATCCAAGGTTTGTTTGAATCTAGCAACAGTCCCTTTATGAATAAATCTCCATTCTAATGCCTAAGGCCCCGTTCACACTTGCGGTTTTGTCAAAACCGCACCGGATGTCCGGACCGCACCGGAGCCGGACCGGACCTGATCCGTACGGTTCCTATCCGGATCCGGTCCGGATCCGGTCCGTTTGCATCCGGTTTCCGTGCGGTGTGAACACGGTTGCGGTCCGGATCCGGTTTCTTAAGGAGATACCATCCTGTAAATACCTGGGGTCTGGGAGGTCAGCAGAAGGGTCTGGGGTCATTGTTGGAGACAGGTGGACGTGTGGAGACCATCCGTGGATACAGAGACTGCAGTTGGGACCATGGATCCAGGCATTTTTTACTCGTAAACCTGGGAATTCTCTCCTTCCTGTTGTTCGCCTCCTCGTTATCAGAAATCAGACATGTTGCTGCCAAAACGAGCTCCAGCATGAAATCGCTGCTGCCCCACTCTTTGAACGCTTGGCCCATGTGGTCCCCATCCAAAATGCATAGGAAGTGGGGTAGAACGTCCGGTTTTTGTAGCCAGTGTGTTGTGCGCTCTCCGGCTCTCATTGCTTTGTATTGGCCGGATGGTGCAGTCCGGCTCCGCTCCGGATACGGCTGCCGGAGGAGCCGGACCAAAAAATAGCGCATGTTGGAACGGACGCCGGAGTCCGGATCCGGTCCGGATCCGGTCCGGCTCCGGTCCGGCAGAACGGACGCATGTGAACGGACGCATAGGCTTTCATTGCTATTGCCGTGCGTCCGTTCCGTCCGTTCTGCAAGCGGTCCGGCTCCGGCACGGCGATTCCGGACGGCCACCGCTAATGTGAACCGGGCCTTAGGCTGGTTTCACACTGCAAAGCGGTGGTAGCAGTGCGATACGATACTAAAAAATAGCCTTCAGGGATTTGTGTGTTAATACGCTATGTCCACTGTGATCAATGGGATTCTCTATATTCTATTTAAAAATGAATTCGGGTCAGCATTCCGTTGACCAGCAATATCGCTTGAGTCGTATTGAAACATGGACATTACCTTGCACTTCAGTTGTCCTTTCAGTTATAACTGACAGTAAGATTTCAGCTTCCTGAGAGACAAGCCTAACAAGATCTTGTCAGAATTGGGAGAAGGGTACAATTGCAGGTACATCATGTGTTTATCTTAAATAATTTTACTCGGTTCAGGTTTACTTGAAGGTTATAAGTAATCATGGACCCTGGGTGGCTGAGTTAGTGTGGGCATTGTCGTCATGGGAGGTGGCTTAGTGAGGGCAGCAGCTTAGTGTGGGCGGTGCAGTTGTGGGAGGTGGCTTATTGTGGGCAGTGGTTTAGTGCAGTGGCTGTGGTGTGCACCCGCACAGACTTTGGGCGGCAGCAGTGTGCTCAGGCTTTGGCTCTAAAGGAGTGGTGTGTAATTCTTTTGAGAATCAGGGGTTTACTGGTATACTGTGTGTTTGTGCATATACAGGTCCTTCTCTAAAAATTAGCATATTGTGATAAAGTTCATTATTTTCTGTAATGTACTGATAAACATTAGACTTTCATATATTTTAGATTCATTACACACAACTCAAGTAGTTCAAGCCTTTTATTGTTTTAATATTGATGATTTTGGCATACAGCTCATGAAAACCCCAAATTCCTATCTCAAAAAATAAGCATATTATGAAAAAGTTCTCTAAACGAGCCATTAACCTAATCATCTGAATCAACTAATTAACTCTAAACACCTGCAAAAGATTCCTGAGGCTTTTAAAAACTCCAAGCCTGGTTCATTACTCAAAACCGCAATCATGGGTAAGACTGCCGACCTGACTGCTGTCCAGAAGGCCATCATTGACACCCTCAAGCAAGAGGGTAAGACACAGGAAGACATTTCTGAACGAATAGGCTGTTCACAGAGTGCTGTATGTGGGATATTGTGAAGAGAAAGTTAAGAGACGCAAGACCCAACACTCTGGATGAGCTTAAAGCTGGCCACTAACGGTCCAATTTCTAGTGAAAAATCGTTTGAGCGATCAGAAATTCTGATCGGACGAAAAATCGTTCACTACACCATCAACTAACCAATCATTGCTTCCTATCTATCACGACCACCAAGAAAATCCAAATTTTCGTTCGACGAAAATTCATTCGGGCGACATTTTTTTCACTCATTCATAATCGATTGTGTCCACCAATGGAGATTATTTACAACCAATCCGATCAGAATTTCTGATCGCTCTAACGATTTTTCGCTAGAAATTGGCCCGTTAGTGGCCAGCTTAAGGCCGCTATCGAAGCATCCTGGGCCTCCATAACACCTGAGCAGTGCCACAGGCTGATTGCCTCCATGCCACGCCGCATTGAAGCAGTCATTTCTGCAAAAGGATTCCCGACCAAGTATTGAGTGCATAACTGAACATAATTATTTGAAGGTTGACTTTTTTATTTTAAAAACACTTTTCTTTTATTGGTCGGATGAAATATGCTAATTTTTTTGAGATAGGAATTTGGGGTTTTCATGAGCTGTATGCCAAAATCATCAATATTAAAACAATAAAAGGCTTGAACTACTTCAGTTGTGTGTAATGCCTCTAAAATATATGAAAGTCTAATGTTTATCAGTACATTACAGAAAATAATGAACTTTATCACAATATGCTAATTTTTTGAGAAGGACCTGTATATGCAGACTTGCTAATATATATTTATCCGTTAGTTGAGCCGTTTGTTATTTTTCTTATTATTGTGTATTGCCTAGTTCCATGCTTGGTGGGCGTTTGCTGCATCCGCGGTGGATCAGTGAAGTCCATTATCCAGATAGCTTGGATTCTGCCATCACCACGTTGGTGACTGGAGTATTCCTGCTACTCTAGTTTCTGGGAACGTAACTATAGGCTGCAGTTGCGATTAGTTACGTTCTATCCCGTAGTCTTGCCTAGGTGGATGCTTGCTGGTGACTGCTGTTAGCCTGCTTGCTCTGCTTCTGTGGACGTGACTGTATCCTACTAATATTATAAATGGGAAAGTTCGGATGTCTGGATGTTTATTACGCAAAAATGGCTGAACGGATTTGAATGAAATTTGGCACACACATAGTACATTACCTGGAATAACATATAGGCTACTTTGTATTCCCATAACCAAAATGTGGGCGGAGACAAATACAAATTTCACTGGGAAAATGTAAACTGCAGCCATTCTTACACTGTTAATGGCAGGGTTCTCAAACTTTGCACAATTGGTCGCTGGGTGACTGGGATTAATATTCAGAAAAGTGGGGGGGGCGAATAAAAGCCGATCACAATGTACCTATTGATTTTCAAGGGGAATATTTACATTGCTGCCATTCTTGCACTGTTAATGGCACAAGCCTTAAACCTGGTACAGTTGATCATTGGGTGACTGAGGTTCAAATTCAGAAAAGGGACTGGAGCTACAAACAGCCAATCAGATTTGTTTAATTTCAATGCAAATTATTAATGCCAAAGACTGCAAAGCTCACAAACTTGGTCATTGAGTAATTGATTAATTGTGTTAGGGATAGAAAAAGTGGGCGCAGCCAACACCAGCCAAATACATAACCGGGAAACACCAGGTCATCAGTGGGCGGAGTCAAAATACAAACTCCACTGGTAAAATTTAAACTGCAGCCATTTTTACACTGTTAATGGCAGGGTTCTCAAACCTTGCACAGTTGGTCGCTGGGTGACTGGGATTAATATTCAGAAAACTGGGTGAAGCCTACAAAAGCCAATGAAAATTCATCTATTGATTTTCAAGGGGGATATGTAATTGCTGCCATCCTTGCACTGTTCATGGCACAAGCCTCAAACCTAGTACAGTTGGTCATTGGGTGATTGGGGTTCAAATTGAGAAAGGGGGGGTGGAACCACAAACAGCCAATAAGATTTGTTTCATTTCAATGCAAATTATTGATGCCAAAGACTGCAAAGCTCACAATCTTGGTCACTGAATAATTGTGTGTTAGGGTTAATAAAAAGTGGGCGCAGCCCTGTATTTGGCGCCATCCATCTTCCCATCAACTCTGACCAGCTTCCCTGTCCCTGTTGAAGAGAAGCACCCCCAGAGTGCATTTTTGCCAAAAAGTTCCATTTTGGTCTCATCTGACCAGAGCACCTTCTTCTACATGTTTGCTGTGTCCCCCACATGGCTTGTGGCAAACTGCAAACAGGACTTCTTATGCTTTTCTGTTAACAATGCCTTTCTTCTTGCCACTCTTCCATAAAGGCCAACTTTGTGCAGTGCATGACTAATAATTGTCCTGTGGACAGATTCCCCTGCAGCTTGTCCAGAGTCACTATGGGCCTCTTGACTGCATTTCTGATCAGCGCTCTCCTTGTTTGGCCTGTGAGTTTAGGTGTATGGCCTTGTCTTGGTAGGTTTACAGTTGTGCCATACTCCTTCCATTTCTGAATTATCACTTGAACAGTGCTCCGTGGGATGTTCAAGGCTTTGGAAATCTTTTTGTAGCCTAAGCATGCTTTAAATTTCTCAATAACTTTATCCATGACCTGTCTGGTGTGTTATTTGGACTTCATGGTGTTGTTGCGCCCAATATTCTCTTAGACAACCTCTGAGGCCCTCACAGAGCAGCTGTATTTGTACTGATATTAGATTACACACAGGTGCACTCTATTTAGTCATTAGCACTCATCAGGCAATGTCTATAGGCAACTGACTGCACTCAGATCAAAGGGGGACGAATAATTACGCATGCCCCACTTTGCAGTTATTTATTTGTAAAAAATGTTTGGAATCATGTATGATTTTCGTTCCACTTCTCATGTGTACACCACTTTGTATTGGCCTTTCATGTGAAATTTCAATAAAATTGATTCATGTTTGGGGCAGTAATGTGACAAAATGTGGAAAACTTCAAGGGGCCGAATACTTTTGCAAGCCACTGTATATCATAGAGGAGACACACACAGTGATATTTGAGAAATGAAATTAAGTTTATTGGATTTACAGAAAGTGTGCAATAATTGTTTAAATAAAATTAGGCAGGTGCATAAATTTGGGCATTGTTGTCATTTTATTGATTATAGATTATTTATTCGGAGTTGTCTGTTGTAAAATCTTTCCTGTCCCTGATTTAGTTTCGGAATAGACACTCGTGTCTCTCTCTGTTACACAGTTGTGTCTCTTTCTGTTACACAGTTGTGTCTCTTTCTGTTACACAGTTGTGTTTCTCTCTGTTACACAGTTGTGTCTCTCTCTGTTACACAGTTGTGTCTCTCTCTGTTACACAGTTGTCTCTCTCTCTCTCTGTTGCAAAGTTGTCTCTCTCTCTCTCTCTGTTACAAAGTTGTCTCTCTCTTTGTTACACAGTTGTGTCTCTGTTACACAGTTGTGTCTCTCGCTCTGTGTTACACAGTTGTGTCTCTCTCTGTTACACAGTTGTGTCTCTCTCTCTGCTACACGGTTGTCTCTCTCTCTGTGTTACCCGGTTGTGTCTCTCTCTCTCTGTGTTACACAGTTGTGTCTCTCTCTCTCTCTCTGTGTTACACGGTTGTCTCTCTCTCTCTCTGTTACACAGTTGTGTCTCTCTCTGTGTTACACAGTTGTGTCTCTCTCTGATACAGTTTGGAATAGCATAGCAGCAATCCTCACACTTTTTAGAGCTGAGCTGAAGGGATTTAGTTACTTCTTAAAGGGAACCAGAGCTAAAGTAAAGAAAATATTCTATACCTGGGGCTTCCTCCAGCCCCATACGTGCTGATCGATCTCACACCACCATCCACAGCTGCTCGCATCTACGAGAGCCGGCTCCCATCACTGACGTCATCGGAGACGGGCTACGCTGGAGAAGTGCGCCCTCTACGTATCTCTCCAGTGGCTGCTGCAGAGATACGCAAACAACGCACTTCTGCTACGCTAGACTGGCTCCGACTGACGGCGGAGCGGGGAGTCGGTTCTCCTAAATGCGGGCAGCGGTGGATGGCGGCGTGGGATCGATCAGCGTGTATGGGGCTGGAGGAAGCCCCAGGTATGTATAGAATCTTTTCTTTACTTTAGCTCTGGTTCTCTTTATTAAGGGTGAAATTTCACCTCAACACTAAAATAATATTTGTTAAAAATCTTTTCTCTAACTGACCTACAAGGAATTGCTTTTATTCTTCTGTGGAATTTCACTGTAGAATACAGCATTGAAAGCCGGGACAATGCACTAAGCGTATGACAGACAGAACGCAATGTGTACATTGTATAGACATGTACACACACAATGTCCTAGACACACACAGTGCTCTGCTCTATACACACACAATGCTCTGCCTCTGCTCTATTTACACATGCATTCCTTGGCTTCTGCTTTATGTACACACACCACGTTCTGCCTTTTGTACATACAGAAGGAAGAGGCAGAGCACTGTCTGTGTACATAAGGTAGAGGCAGACACCTGTATGTATAGAAGGAAGAGGCATAGCACTATGTGTGTGCATTAGGTAGAGACCTATATATATATGGAAGGAGAAGCAGAGCAATGTCTGTGTACATAAGGTAGAGGCAAATACCTGCAAGTATAGAAGGAAGAGGCATAGCACTGTGAGTGTATACATGCGCGTTTCCCAGGGCGGGCAGGGCGGGGCATTGCCCGGGGCAAAGTGGCGGGGGTTGATGGGGAGGGGAGGTGCAGCGGCAGGGAAATGTGCAGCATAAGTTGACACTCACCTCCCGTGATCCATGCACCGCATGTTCTTCCTTCTTTCAGGCATCCTGTATCATTGTAATGGGGAACCTCTTGGCTAACAAAAGGAGAGGGGTCTCTCTGGCTACTAAAAGGGGGGGAATCTCCCTGGCTATCTAAATTGGGAGCCTCGCTGGCTACCAAAAGGGAGAAGGGTCTTTCTGGCTACCTTAATTGGGGACACTCTGGTTACCAAAGGGGGCGGTCTCTCTGGCTATCTAAATGGGGGGAACTCTTTGGCAATGAAAAGGGGAGGGGCCACTCTGGCTACCTAAAGGGGAGGATTCTCTGGCTACTGGGGTGCACCTGTGGCTACTGGATCGCAAGAGTGTGCCTGAGTCTATGGGGGGGAAGAAGGGGGTGCAATTGCTACATCCTCGCCCTGGGAGCTCTAAGGCCTAGAAACTGCCCTGTGTGTACATAAGTTAGAGGTGGATACCTGCAAGTAGAGAAGGAAGAGTAAGAGCACTGTGAGTGTACACAAGGTAGAGGCAAAGACCTGCATGTTTACATAGAAGAGCATGTATGGAGGTAAGAGACAGGGACATGCATGTCCGGGGGGAAGAGGGAGAGAGCTGTATGTATACAGGGAAGAGACAAGGACCTGCATGTATACAGGGAAGAGACAGAGAGCTGTATGTATACAAGAGACAGGGACCTGCATGTATACAGGGAAGAGACAGGGACCTGCATGTACGGAGGGAAGAGGCAGAGAGCTGTATGTATACAGGGAAGAGACAGGGACCAGCATGTATACAGGGAAGAGACAGGGACCTGCATGTATACAGGGAAGAGACAGGGACCTGCATGTATACAGGGAAGAGACAGAGAGCTGCATGTATACAGAGAAGAGACAGGGACCTGCATGTACGGAGGGAAGAGGCAGAAAGCTGTATGTATACAGGGAAGAGACAGGGACCTGCATGTATACAGAGAAGAGACAGGGACCTGCATGTACGGAGGGAAGAGGCAGAGAGCTGTATGTATACAGGGAAGAGACAGGGACCTGCATGTACGGAGGGAAGAGGCAGAAAGCTGTATGTATACAGGGAAGAGACAGGGACCTGCATGTATACAAAGACGAGACAGGGACCTGCATGTACGGAGGGAAGAGGCTGAGAGCTGTATGTATACAGGGAAGAGACAGGGACCTGCATGTATACAGGGAAGAGACAGGGACCTGCATGTACGGAGGGAAGAGGCAGAGAGCTGTATGTATACAGGGAAGAGACAGGGACCTGCATGTATACAGGGAAGAGACAGGGACCTGCATGTACGGAGGGAAGAGGCAGAGAGCTGTATGTATACAGGGAAGAGACAGAGAGCTGCATGTATACAAGAGACAGGGACCTGCATGTATACAGGGAAGAGACAGGGACCTGCATGTATACAAGAGACAGGGACCTGCATGTATACAGGGAAGAGACAGGGACCTGCATGTACGGAGGGAAGAGGCAAGGAGCTGTATGTATACAGGGAAGAGACAGAGAGCTGCATGTATACAAGAGACAGGGACCTGCATGTATACAGGGAAGAGACAGGGACCTGCATGTATACAGGGAAGAGACAGGGACCTGCATGTATACAGGGAAGAGACAGGGACCTGCATGTATACAGGGAAGAGACAGGGACCTGCATGTATACAGGGAAGAGACAGGGACCTGCATGTATACAGGGAAGAGACAGGGACCTGCATGTACGGAGGGAAGAGGCAGAGAGCTGTATGTATACAGGGAAGAGACAGAGAGCTGCATGTATACAAGAGACAGGGACCTGCATGTATACAGGGAAGAGACAGGGACCTGCATGTATACAGGGAAGAGACAGGGACCTGCATGTATACAGGGAAGAGACAGGGACCTGCATGTACGGAGGGAAGAGGCAGAAAGCTGTATGTATACAGGGAAGAGACAGGGACCTGCATGTATACAGGGAAGAGACAGGGACCTGCATGTATACAGGGAAGAGACAGGGACCTGCATGTACGGAGGGAAGAGGCAAAAAGCTGTATGTATACAGGGAAGAGACAGGGACCTGCATGTATACAGGGAAGAGACAGGGACCTGCATGTATGGAGAGAAGAGGCAGAGAGCTGCATGTATACAGGGAATAGACAGGGACCTGCATGTACGGAGGGAAGAGGCAGAGAGCTGTATGTATACAGGGAAGAGACAGGGACCTGCATGTATACAGGGAAGAGACAGGGACCTGCATGTATACAGGGAAGAGACAGGGACCTGCATGTATACAGGGAAGAGACAGGGACCTGCATGTACGGAGGGAAGAGACAGGGACCTGCATGTACGGAGGGAAGAGGCAGAGAGCTGTATGTATACAGGGAAGAGACAGGGACCTCCATGTACGGAGGGAAGAGGCAGAAAGCTGTATGTATACAGGGAAGAGACAGGGACCTGCATGTATACAGAGAAGAGACAGGGACCTGCATGTACGGAGGGAAGAGGCAGAGAGCTGTATGTATACAGGGAAGAGACAGGGACCTGCATGTACGGAGGGAAGAGGCAGAAAGCTGTATGTATACAGGGAAGAGACAGGGACCTGCATGTATACAAAGAAGAGACAGGGACCTGCATGTACGGAGGGAAGAGGCTGAGAGCTGTATGTATACAGGGAAGAGACAGGGACCTGCATGTATACAGGGAAGAGACAGGGACCTGCATGTACGGAGGGAAGAGGCAGAGAGCTGTATGTATACAGGGAAGAGACAGGGACCTGCATGTATACAGGGAAGAGACAGGGACCTGCATGTACGGAGGGAAGAGGCAGAGAGCTGTATGTATACAGGGAAGAGACAGAGAGCTGCATGTATACAAGAGACAGGGACCTGCATGTATACAGGGAAGAGACAGGGACCTGCATGTATACAAGAGACAGGGACCTGCATGTATACAGGGGAGAGACAGGGACCTGCATGTACGGAGGGAAGAGGCAAGGAGCTGTATGTATACAGGGAAGAGACAGAGAGCTGCATGTATACAAGAGACAGGGACCTGCATGTATACAGGGAAGAGACAGGGACCTGCATGTATACAGGGAAGAGACAGGGACCTGCATGTATACAGGGAAGAGACAGGGACCTGCATGTATACAGGGAAGAGACAGGGACCTGCATGTATACAGGGAAGAGACAGGGACCTGCATGTATACAGGGAAGAGACAGGGACCTGCATGTACGGAGGGAAGAGGCAGAGAGCTGTATGTATACAGGGAAGAGACAGAGAGCTGCATGTATACAAGAGACAGGGACCTGCATGTATACAGGGAAGAGACAGGGACCTGCATGTATACAGGGAAGAGACAGGGACCTGCATGTATACAGGGAAGAGACAGGGACCTGCATGTACGGAGGGAAGAGGCAGAAAGCTGTATGTATACAGGGAAGAGACAGGGACCTGCATGTATACAGGGAAGAGACAGGGACCTGCATGTATACAGGGAAGAGACAGGGACCTGCATGTACGGAGGGAAGAGGCAAAAAGCTGTATGTATACAGGGAAGAGACAGGGACCTGCATGTATACAGGGAAGAGACAGGGACCTGCATGTATGGAGAGAAGAGGCAGAGAGCTGCATGTATACAGGGAATAGACAGGGACCTGCATGTACGGAGGGAAGAGGCAGAGAGCTGTATGTATACAGGGAAGAGACAGGGACCTGCATGTATACAGGGAAGAGACAGGGACCTGCATGTATACAGGGAAGAGACAGGGACCTACATGTATACAGGGAAGAGACAGGGACCTGCATGTACGGAGGGAAGAGACAGGGACCTGCATGTACGGAGGGAAGAGGCAGAGAGCTGTATGTATACAGGGAAGAGACAGGGACCTGCATGTACGGAGGGAAGAGGCAGAAAGTTGTATGTATACAGGGAAGAGACAGGGACCTGCATGTATACAGGGAAGAGACAGGGACCTGCATGTATACAGGGAAGAGACAGGGACCTGCATGTACGGAGGGAAGAGGCAAAAAGCTGTATGTATACAGGGAAGAGACAGGGACCTGCATGTACGGAGGGAAGAGGCAGAAAGCTGTATGTATACAGGGAAGAGACAGGGACCTGCATGTATACAGGGAAGAGACAGGGACCTGCATGTATGGAGAGAAGATGCAGAGAGCTGTATGTATACAGGGATGAGGCAAAGAACTGTATGTATACAGGGAATAGACAGGGACCTGCATGTACGGAGGGAAGAGGCAGAGAGCTGCATGTATACAAGAGACAGGGACCTGCATGTATACAGGGAAGAGACAGGGACCTGCATGTATACAGGGAAGAGACAGGGACCTGCATGTATACAGGGAAGAGACAGGGACCTGCATGTATACAGGGAAGAGACAGGGACCTGCATGTACGGAGGGAAGAGGCAGAAAGCTGTATGTATACAGGGAAGAGACAGGGACCTGCATGTATACAGGGAAGAGACAGGGACCTGCATGTACGGAGGGAAGAGGCAGAAAGCTGCATGTATACAGGGAAGAGACAGGGACCTGCATGTATACAGGGAAGAGACAGGGACCTGCATGTATACAGGGAAGAGACAGGGACCTGCATGTACGGAGGGAAGAGGCAAAAAGCTGTATGTATACAGGGAAGAGACAGGGACCTGCATGTATACAGGGAAGAGACAGGGACCTGCATGTATGGAGAGAAGAGGCAGAGAGCTGTATGTATACAGGGATGAGGCAAAGAGCTGTATGTATACAGGGAATAGACAGGGACCTGCATGTACGGAGGGAAGAGGCAGAGAGCTGTATGTATACAGGGAAGAGACAGGGACCTGCATGTATACAGGGAAGAGACAGGGACCTGCATGTATACAGGGAAGAGACAGGGACCTGCATGTATACAGGGAAGAGACAGGGACCTGCATGTATACAGGGAAGAGACAGGGACCTGCATGTACGGAGGGAAGAGGCAGAGAGCTGTATGTATACAGGGAAGAGACAGGGACCTCCATGTACGGAGGGAAGAGGCAGAAAGTTGTATGTATACAGGGAAGAGACAGGGACCTGCATGTATACAGGGAAGAGACAGGGACCTGCATGTACACAGGGAAGAGACAGGGACCTGCATGTACGGAGGGAAGAGGCAAAAAGCTGTATGTATACAGGGAAGAGACAGGGACCTGCATGTACGGAGGGAAGAGGCAGAAAGCTGTATGTATACAGGGAAGAGACAGGGACCTGCATGTACGGAGGGAAGAGGCAGTGAGCTGTATGTATACAGGGAAGAGACAGGGACCTGCATGTATGGAGAGAAGAGGCAGAGAGCTGTATGTATACAGGGAAGAGACAGGGACCTGCATGTATACAGGGAAGAGACAGGGACCTGCATGTACGGAGGGAAGAGGCAGAAAGCTGCATGTATACAGGGAAGAGACAGGGACCTGCATGTATACAGGGAAGAGACAGGGACCTGCATGTATACAGGGAAGAGACAGGGACCTGCATGTACGGAGGGAAGAGGCAGAAAGCTGCATGTATACAGGGAAGAGACAGGGACCTGCATGTATACAGGGAAGAGACAGGGACCTGCATGTATACAGGGAAGAGACAGGGACCTGCATGTACGGAGGGAAGAGGCAAAAAGCTTTATGTATACAGGGAAGAGACAGGGACCTGCATGTATACAGGGAAGAGACAGGGACCTGCATGTATGGAGAGAAGAGGCAGAGAGCTGTATGTATACAGGGATGAGGCAAAGAGCTGTATGTATACAGGGAATAGACAGGGACCTGCATGTACGGAGGGAAGAGGCAGAGAGCTGTATGTATACAGGGAAGAGACAGGGACCTGCATGTATACAGGGAAGAGACAGGGACCTGCATGTATACAGGGAAGAGACAGGGACCTGCATGTATACAGGGAAGAGACAGGGACCTGCATGTATACATGGAAGAGACAGGGACCTGCATGTATACAGGGAAGAGACAGGGACCTGCATGTATACAGGGAAGAGACAGGGACCTGCATGTACGGAGGGAAGAGGCAGAGAGCTGTATGTATACAGGGAAGAGACAGGGACCTCCATGTACGGAGGGAAGAGGCAGAAAGTTGTATGTATACAGGGAAGAGACAGGGACCTGCATGTATACAGGGAAGAGACAGGGACCTGCATGTACACAGGGAAGAGACAGGGACCTGCATGTACGGAGGGAAGAGGCAAAAAGCTGTATGTATACAGGGAAGAGACAGGGACCTGCATGTACGGAGGGAAGAGGCAGAAAGCTGTATGTATACAGGGAAGAGACAGGGACCTGCATGTACGGAGGGAAGAGGCAGTGAGCTGTATGTATACAGGGAAGAGACAGGGACCTGCATGTATGGAGAGAAGAGGCAGAGAGCTGTATGTATACAGGGATGAGGCAAAGAGCTGTATGTATACAGGGAATAGACAGGGACCTGCATGTACGGAGGGAAGAGGGAGAGAGCTGTATGTATACAGGGAAGAGACAAGGACCTGCATGTACGGAGGGAAGAGGCAGAGAGCTGTATGTATACAAGAGACAGGGACCTGCATGTATACAGGGAAGAGACAGGGACCTGCATGTATACAGGGAAGAGACAGGGACCTGCATGTATACAGGGAAGAGACAGGGACCTGCATGTATGGAGAGAAGAGGCAGAGAGCTGTATGTATACAGGGATGAGGCAAAGAGCTGTATGTATACAGGGAATAGACAGGGACCTGCATGTACGGAGGGAAGAGGGAGAGAGCTGTATGTATACAGGGAAGAGACAAGGACCTGCATGTACGGAGGGAAGAGGCAGAGAGCTGTATGTATACAAGAGACAGGGACCTGCATGTATACAGGGAAGAGACAGGGACCTGCATGTATACAGGGAAGAGACAGGGACCTGCATGTATACAGGGAAGAGACAGGGACCTGCATGTCCGGGGGGAAGAGGGAGAGAGCTGTATGTATACAGGGAAGAGACAAGGACCTGCATGTACGGAGGGAAGAGGCAGAGAGCTGTATGTATACAAGAGACAGGGACCTGCATGTATACAGGGAAGAGACAGGGACCTGCATGTATACAGGGAAGAGACAGGGACCTGCATGTATACAGGGAAGAGACAGGGACCTGCATGTATACAGGGAAGAGACAGGGACCTGCATGTATACAGGGAAGAGACAGGGACCTGCATGTATACAGGGAAGAGACAGGGACCTGCATGTACGGAGGGAAGAGGCAGAAAGCTGCATGTATACAGGGAAGAGACAGTGAGCTGCATGTATACAGGGAAGAGACAGGGACCTGCATGTATGGAGAGAAGAGGCAGAGAGCTGTATGAATACAGTGAAGAGGCAGAGACCTGCATGTATGGAGGGAAGAGGCAGAGAGCTGTATGTACAGAAGGCAGAGCATTGTTTGTGTTGTGTCATGCACAGCTCTCTGTGTGGTATGCTCAGAGAACTCTGTGGGTGTTTCTGTCAGTGGCTCTTGTACTTTGTAAGCTATGTCAATGCACAATGTCATGAGTGGAGACTGCTGTGATATGTGTGTGATATGTTGGTGGCTGCACTTAGCAGGAGGGTCTCAGAAAACAAAAGCTGGAGACTTGGCGGTACAGGGAGATCTGTCACACTGTGAGGATTTTGAGTAGAGACAGATAATCATGTCATATAAGCATTGTGGAATCCCTGTAAGAAGATGACAAGGATTGGGACAAAGCTACAGGTGAATCCATGTTGGAAGCTACACACTGTCATTGGAATCAGAGATGCATGGCCCGCCACACGCAGTGTCCTGCATACACAGGGAGCAAGAAGCCTCCTCTTCAATGGATCGCCTTCCTTCTAGTCATTTGCCATAAAAGCGAGTGACGTGTGGTCCGGTAATAAAATATGCAGCATGATGTTAATAATAAATACTATCCTAATCCTACTTAGAACTTGTGTGCTTTCTCTTTTTCCTAGTTTGGTGATTAAAGCAAACCTGAATAGAAAAAAAAAGTATTATATACAGGAATTGTATATGTAGTACGGATCATGGATAGAACATTAGTAGCAAAGAAAAGAGTCTCATATTTTTATTTTCAATTATATAGCTGTTTTTATAGCACTGCATCATTCTGTCACACTTGCAGTTTTAAACCACACTCTTGTCTTTTAAGCTATAAAACAAAGCAGAATGAATGACCCATTGAACTTTCCTGCAGGTAAACCTTATCTCAAGCTGTCTCTCACTGTTTCTTGGCTGTTTAAGTGCTTCAGAAAACAGGACTGTATTCAACCTAGTGGGTCGAATAGCACAGAGAAGCTCTTTTGCATAGATAACAACTGAAGTTTTTTAACTCTTCCTGTAATGGAAAACAATACGAGACTCGTTTCTTTGCTACTAATGTTCTATTTTTTTAGCTGTACTACACATACAATTCATTATCTCATAAGTTTATTTTCGCTTCAGGTTTGCTAGGAATAAAAAAAATCAGTTTTACTCACCTGGGGCTTCTACCAGCCCCCAGCAGCCATCCCGTGCCCTCGCAGTCACTCACGGAGCCTCTGGTCCCCCGCCGCCAGCTAGTTTCGTTTTCACTGACAGGGAGTTGGTGGGCTTCCTACTCCCGCGCAATCCTGGCCACGCGTCTCCTTCTTCTTGTTCCCGTCCTCAATAGCATCCTGCACAGACGCAGGACGCTATTGCGGGCGGGAACACAAAGTAAAAAAATATGCGTGGTCAGGCCTGTCAGTGACAACAAAACTACCTACCGTGTTTCCCCTAAATTAAAACATCCCCTGAGAATAAGCCCTAGCAGGAATTTCAAGAATGCTTGAAATGTAAGACATCCCCCGAATGTAAGCCCTAGCTAGCAGCACACATGACACCAGCAAGTCACGCTGAATACAAAGCCTGGATACAGGAGAACAGCAGTATAATGTGAGTTCTACAGTCCTGTATATGTGTCAGGCAATTTGTGGTTTTGTTGGAGCCAGGCCTCCTGATCTATCGTGATAAGAATCAGCAGCACTTCACCTCTTCACCTTTTCCCAGGACACACAGCTTATCCTATGCTCTGGGGAGCCTGACAGAGTTCTCTGCCTGCAAGAAATAGACTCTTACTCACATGATCAGCAGAATCATTTTCTTGTAAGTGAGAGCCAATATCTGCAAACCACAAAATCTGTGTATGTTGCAGGTGTTTCAGCATTGCATACAGTATGTACATTTTGAATAGGAAAACTACCACTGACTCCCTCCTGGACCCACTTCAGTTTGCATACAGGGCAAACAGGTCCATCGAGGACGCCATTAACATTGCTTTGGCATACACCACAGAACACCTTAATGGCCTGGACACCTACGCCAGGATCCTCTTCCTTGACTGTAGCTCGGCCTTCAATACAATCTGCCCAAGCATCCTATACGACAATCTGTTGCAACTTGGTCTTGACCTCACTCTGTGCTCCTGGATCAAGGACTTCCTCACAAACAGGACGCAACTGGTGAAGTTTGGCAGCTGCTCCTCACAGGAAAGAACCACAAACACAGGTGCCCCGCAAGGGTGCGTACTGTCCCCAATCCTGTTTTCCCTTTACACAAACAGGTGCACATCAGCTGATAACTCGGTCAAGGTCATTAAATTTGCAGATGACACCACCATCCTGGGACTTATTGGCAGCGACGGGGAACATGCATACCGGAATGAGATTGAACGTATCTCCAGGTGGTGCAAGAATTTTATCTTATTACTCCAGCCCTAAAGTTATCATGTCTGTAATTATTCGTACATGCAGTAGATAGGGAGGAGAGGAGCACACTCAGGCAGGATGTAGCTCCTCCCCTCCTGCTGTCTCCTCTGCCAGCATGATTACAGCCAGCCAGGTGTGGCTGTGTGTATACATAAGCTTAATGTCTCTCTCTTCCTCTCTCCCTGTGTGCCTACTGTGTATTTCTCTCTATACACAGTCCTCTTCTGTATAAAAAATGAAGCAGACAGCTCAGAATCCTGCACTTTACATTGCAGTCTCTAGTAACACTCCACTTAACGACAGCTCAAGCTAGTTGATAATTCCTCACACACTTTAACATTGTTTTTACTTGCATTCCTTTCTGTGAATTAATATCCTGTCTGGATTAATTCAGTCTTTAACTTAAGGATTCAACCATTAACTTTAGGAATCACTCCTTAACTTAAGGACAAAATCCTTATTTTAAGGTTTGCCTGAGGGAAATTGCTTGGTGAATACTACAATATTTATCACCATGGTAATAACAGTAAAAACAGCGGTAACCCCGTGTGTGACACGGGGTAAGCCGCCGGAGGGTGCCGCTCAGGCCCTGCTGGGCCGATTTAAATAATTTTTTTTTGCTGGACGCAGCTAGCACTTTGCTAGCTGCACCAGCACCCCGATTGCCGCCGCCGCGCGCCCGATCGACGCTATCCGGTGCGGCGCGCGCCCCTCCCCCCAGACCCCGTGCGCTGCCTGGCCAATCAGTGCCAGGCAGTGCCAAGGGGTGGATCGGGTCTCCCAATGACGTCCCGACGTCGCTGACGTCGGTGACGTCATCCCGCCCCGTCGCCATGGCGACGGGGGAAGCCCTCTTTGAACGGGATTTCCTGATCGGAGATCGCCGAAGGCGATCGAAGCGGGAGGGGGGATGCCGCTGAGCAGCGGCTATCATGTAGCGAGCCCTAGGCTCGCTACATGATTTAGAAAAAAAAATTTAAAAAAAACTGCTGCGCTGCCCCCTGGCGGTATTTTTCATACCGCCAAGGGGGTTAAAGACTGGAGATAACCTTAGTGACTTATGACCATTTTATTGTGGTTATTCAGATGCTGAAGCGTAGTGCCTGTGAAGGGAAAAATTCCTTAGCTTTTATATCCCGTTTGGCTATTATGTAAGTAAGACATTCAGTCATGCAATGTGTTTGCAAGATTTTCTGCCAGTTTGAGACCTTCAATGCGCACATAACAATTACTCCATCCACACAGTGAAGAGTCCTCTTTGAACGGTAGCAGAAGCTCCTAGGGAAGTATAATATACAGTGGGGGACTTTATCTACATGGTGCGCGGACCCTCTTGTTGTTATGGCTTTGGGATGAAGCAGCTGTCAGGTGGATGTGTGGCTGGTGAGGGCCTATTCATACATTCCCTATGATGCCGTTAGATCAATATTAACCACAACACTCCTAGTTCTTACTGTAGTATGATTCAACAGCTGTGCTCTGCTCTAACACACAATGACAGTTTTATGCTCGGTAATGCTTTGTAGAACGCAGGCCGACAGGCGACATACAAAAAGCAGACACAAATAACATTACACAAAATGGATTTATTAATGACTCACTTTCGTCTCTATTAAGTATGAGCTCGGACGACATGTGATGTGTGCAATTAAATAAAATACATATTTTGAGCTCTCTATACATCGAACAGTAAATAAACAAGAGGATGACAGCTGCATATGGAAGATCTGAAAACACCACTTGATGGCCAGTGCACTTATGCTATGTTTTAAAGAGGAACTGTAACTAAGGATTGAACTTCATCCCAATCAGTAGCTGATACCTCCTTTCCCATGAGAAATGTTTACCTTTTCTCGAATAGATCATCGGGGGAGTCTGTATGGCTATTGTGGTGAAACTCCTCCCATAGTGTGATGTCATGACCATGGTCCTGACAGTTTCCTGTTTGTGAATCTCGTTATATTGTGGAAATAACAGCTATTTCCAACTGCCAAGCAACCAGTATCTCCCAATGTGCATATGTATAGCTATAAAATAACAACCTTTTAGCCTATCGCATTGTTAGGAGGTGTCATTATAGATAATGGCAGTTAGTGCTGTCTGGGTTTTTTTTTATGTCTGCCAGTAGTAAAGATGATTACCTTCATGCTCATTGTGGATCAAATAGCATGAACAAATTACATGGTGAACAATGCTTTCTTGATCTCTCCTCTACAGTGGCTTGCAAAAGTATTTGGCCCCCTTGAAGTTCTCCACATTTTGTCATATTACTGCCACAAACATGAATCAATTTTATTGGAATTCCACGTGAAAGACCAATACAAAGTGGTGTACACATGAGAAGTGGAACAAAAATCATACATGATTCCAAACATTTTTTACAAATAAATAACTGCAAAGTGGGGTGTGCATAATTATTCAGCCCCCTTTGGTCTGAGTGCAGCCAGTTGCCCATAGACATTGTCTGATGAGTGCTAATGACTAAATGGAGTGCACCTGTGTGTAATCTAATGTCAGTACAAATACAGCTGTTCTGTGATGGCCTCAGAGATTGCCTAAGAGAATCTTGGGAGCAACAACACCATGAACTCCAAATAACACACCAGACAGGTCAGGGATAAAGTTATTGAGAAATTTAAAGTAGGCTTAGGCTACAAAAAGATTTTCAAAGCCTTGAACATCCCACAGAGCACTGTTCAAGTGATCATTCAGAAATGGAAGGAGTATGGCACAACTGTAAACCTACCAAGACAAGGCTGTCCACCTAAACTCACAGGCCGAACAAGGAAAGCGCTGATCAGAAATGCAGTCAAGAGGCCCATGGTGACTCTGGACGAGCTGCAGAGAGCTACCGCTCAGGTGGGGGAATCTGTCCATAGGACAACTATTAGTCGTGCACTGCACAAAGTTGGCCGTTATGGAAGAGTGGCAAGAAGAAAGCCATTGTTAACAGAAAAACATAAGAAGTCCCGTTTGCAGTTTGCCACAAGCCATGTGGGGGACACAGCTAGTGTTGGGCGAACATCTAGATGTTCGGGCCGAACAGGCCGAACATGGCCGCGATGTTCGGGTGTTCGAGCCGAACTCCGAACATAATGGAAGTCAATGGGGACCCGAACTTTCGTGCTTTGTAAAGCCTCCTTACATGCTACATACCCCAAATTTACAGGGTATGTGCACCTTGGGAGTGGGTACAAGAGGGAAAAAAAATAGCAAAAAGAGCTTATAGTTTTTGAGAAAATCGATTTTAAAGTTTCAAAGGGAAAACTGTCTTTTAAATGCGGGAAATGTCTGTTTTCTTTGCACAGGTAACATGCTTTTTGTCGGCATGCAGTCATAAATGTAATACATATAAGAGGTTCCAGGAAAAGGGACCGGTAACGCTAACCCAGCAGCAGCACACGTGATGGAACAGGAGGAGGGTGGCGCAGGAGGAGAAGGCCACGCTTTGAGACACAACAACCCAGGCCTTGCATGAGGACAAGAAGCGTGCGGATAGCAATTCGCATTTTGTCGCCATGCAGTCATAAATGTAATACAGATGAGAGGTTCAATAAACAGGGACCGGAAACGCTAACCCATCACAGATGTTCATTGTTCATGTTACTTGGTTGGGGTCCGGGAGTGTTGCGTAGTCGTTTCCAATCCAGGATTGATTCATTTTAATTTGAGTCAGACGGTCTGCATTTTCTGTGGAGAGGCGGATACGCCGATCTGTGACGATGCCTCCGGCAGCACTGAAACAGCGTTCCGACATAACGCTGGCTGCCGGGCAAGCCAACACCTCTATTACGTACATTGCCAGTTTGTGCCAGGTGTCTAGCTTCGATACCCAATAGTTGAAGGGTGCAGATGGATTGTTCAACACAGCTATGCCATCTGACATGTAGTCCTTGACCATCTTCTCCAGGCGATCGGTGTTGGAGGTGGATCTGCACGCTTGCTGTTCTGTGTGCTGCTGCATGGGTGTCAGAAAATTTTCCCACTCCAAGGACACTGCCGATACCATTCCCTTTTGGGCATTAGCTGCGGCTTGTGTTGTTTGCTGCCCTCCTGGTCGTCCTGGGTTTGCGGAAGTCAGTCTGTCGGCGTACAACTGGCTAGAGGAGGGGGAGGATGTCAATCTCCTCTCTAAAGTCTCCACAAGGGCCTGCTGGTATTCTTCCATTTTGACCTGTCTGACTCTTTCTTCAAGCAGTTTTGGAACATTGTGTTTGTACCGTGGATCCAGAAGGGTATAAACCCAGTAATTGGTGTTGTCCAGAATGCGCACAATGCGTGGGTTGCGTTCAATGCAGTCCTAGGCCGAAGAGGTCATAGCCTAGGGTCACAAAAACCTGTTTATTTGGGCAATTTCAATGGTAGTGATGCTGACGTACATAAATCTCAGCCATGGCCGTTAGCAACGTCTGAATTTCACAAAATGTCTCATGCAGGTAGAAGACATATTGTTAGACTTGGATTCCAAAGATGGGGTCCCTACATCTCTGCAAACCAGAGTTACAGGGGTCCAAAATTGGTAAAATCCCCCATAGGCTTTCATTGCCTCCCTATTTCACTTTCCAAAATCTCACATCTTTTCAAAGGGCAATTGCTCAGCAGTGGCAAATTTTCTAGCATTGTAGGGACCCTGTATGCAGACCGTCTGACTCAAATTAAAATGAATCAATCCTGGATTGGAAACGACTACGCAACACTCCCGGACCCCAACCAAGTAACATGAACAATGAACATCTGTGATGGGTTAGCGTTTCTGGTCCCTGTTTATTGAACCTCTCATCTGTATTACATTTATGACTGCATGGCGACAAAATGCAAATTGCTATCCGCACGCTTCTTGTCCTCAGGCAAGGCCTGGGTTGTTGTGTCTCAAAGCGTGGCCTTCTCCTCCTGCGCCACCCTCCTCCTGTTCCATCACGTGTGCTGCTGCTGGGTTAGCGTTACCGGTCCCTTTTCCTGGAACCTCTTATATGTATTACATTTATGACTGCATGCCGACAAAAAGCATGTTACCTGTGCAAAGAAAACAGACATTTCCCGCATTTAAAAGACAGTTTTCCCTTTGAAACTTTAAAATCGATTTTCTCAAAAACTATAAGCTCTTTTTGCTAAAAAAAAATTTCCTCTTGTACCCACTCCCAATGTGCACATACCCTGTAAATTTGGGGTATGTAGCATGTAAGGTGGCTTTACAAAGCACGATAGTTCGGGTCCCCATTGACTTCCATTATGTTCGGAGTTCGGCTCGAACACCCGAACATCGCGGCCATGTTCGGCCCGAACCCGAACATCTAGATGTTCGCCCAACACTACACGTGACCCGTTCGGCCAATCACAGCGCTAGCCGAACGTTCGGGTAACGTTCGGCCATGCGCTCTTAGTTCGGCCATATGGCTGAACTCGAACATCACCCGAACAGGGTGATGTTCTGCAGAACCCGAACAGTGGCGAACACTGTTCGCCCAACACTAGACACAGCAACCATGTGGAAGAAGGTGCTCTGGTCAGATGAGACCAAAATGGAACTTTTTGGTTAAAATGCAAAACGCTATGTGTAGCGGAAACCTAACACTGCACATCACTCTGAACACACCATCCCCACTGTTAAATATGGTGGTGGCAGCATCATGTTCTGGGGGTGTTTCTCTTCAGCAGGGACAGGGAAGCTGGTCAGAGTTGATGGGAAGATGGATGGAGCCAAATACAGGGCAATCTTGGAAGAAAACCTTGTGGAGTTTGCAAAAGACTTGAGACTGGGGCGGAGGTTCACCTTCAAGAAGGACAACGACCCTAAACATAAAGCCAGGGCAACTATGAAATGGTTTAAAACAAAACATATCCATGTATTAGAATGGCCCAGTCAAAGTCCAGATCTAAATCCAATCAAGAATCGGTGGCAAGATCTAAAAACTGCTGTTCACAAACGCTGTCCATCTAATCTGACTGAGCTGGAGCTGTTTTACAGAGAAGAATGGGTGAGGATTTCAGTCTCTAGATGTGCAAAGCTGGTAGAAACATACCCTAAAAGACTGGCAGCTGTAATTGCAGCAAAAGGTGGTTCTACAAAGTATTGACTCAGGGGGCCGAATAATTACGCACACCCCACTTTGCAGTTATTGATTTGTAAAAAATGTTTGGAATGATGTATGATTTTCGTTCCACTTCTCACGTGTACACCACTTTGTATTGGTCTTTCACGTGGAATTCCAATAATACTTTATTTTTTAACTTCTCACTTTGCAATGTACTGATTTATTTTTTCCCTTATCACTAAAGCTTCTCTTTAAAAATCAGGTAGTGGGCAACTTTCCTAACCTCCACGGGCCTCCATTATATTATTACTAGATGGTGATGCTATTGGGGCAAGCTCTTGGATAGAGTAATATAATTAAGATTAATTAATGTTACGCTTCCTAAGTTGTGGTTGATTTGTATACCTGACCGCGTTTAAAAAATCGTAGTATATTTGAAATATAATCAAAATTCTTCCCTATGGGAGCTTCCAGAATTCATGTGTGAAGGCCGGATTTACCTCACAGGAGCCTATAGGCACAGATGTCCTGGCACCTTAGATTTTGACCTCTGTGAACCTACAAACCCCAGCCAAACTGCACCACAAGTATGCTGGCTGTCCCGGCTATCTCTTCCCCTTTAATTTGCCCTTTAGTATTAGTAGACAGAAGTACCCTCAATAATAAGTAGCTAGAGATGCCCCCAAGTATTAGGTAGTTAGAGGAACATCAGTATTAGGTAACTGGAGGTGTCTACTACTGAAGGGAGATCTCGTCAGTGGAATGCCGAGATCTGGGTGAGTAATCTCATTTATGCTCTGCTCGGGACTCCGCATAGGGAATAAGCCACCTTTCCATCATTAAGCGTCTGTAGGCACATGCCTACAGTGCCTTATGGTAAATCCAGCCCTGCATGTGTGTTTACCTGGGTCCAT
Source organism: Hyperolius riggenbachi (assembly GCF_040937935.1). Taxonomy (NCBI): domain Eukaryota; kingdom Metazoa; phylum Chordata; class Amphibia; order Anura; family Hyperoliidae; genus Hyperolius; species Hyperolius riggenbachi. The sequence continues at coordinate 332,279,920 of NC_090651.1, forward strand.
GTTGGGCACCCAGGATCTGATTAGCAAAAATGTTATGTAATATTTTTCTGCTATTCTTTTTAACCTATTGGGGACCGCCGCAGGTTGAATCAATGTCCGGCAGGTGGTGGTACCCTTCTGACCGGACGTTCATTCAACGTCCGCGCTAAACCACCGCTCCCGACGCGATCGTGCGCACCCGGGGGGGGGGAGATTAAGCTGTCATATGACAGCTGGCATCTCCCCCTAGTGATCAGCAGCTATCGTGTATGGCTGCTGATCACGTGATCACTAAGATCGCCGTCGGATCGTAGTGATCACTCTGACAGCGGCGGCGGCAGGGGGGAAAAGAAGAGGATCCACTCACCTCCCTGCCGTTCCAGCGACGATCGGCGCCCCCCTCTGCTCTGGCCGGCATCTCTGCTCCGTCTGACATCAGCGCCGGGTCCCGGCTTGATGACGTCATCAAGCCGCGACCCGACCTGAGCGTCATTTGATGGGGAGATGCCGCCGGAGAAGAGGTGGCTTCTGCGGCTCATCGCTGGAGCCTGGAAGGTAAGTGATGGCTGCCAGCTACAGGGGGGACACTTGCCAGCATGGGGGGGACACTGCCCAGCCAGCCACAGAGGGGATCCGGCCGCCCGACCCCCCCCAAACGCGCGCACCCCCCTCCACCGCTAAATGCCCTGGTCCTTAAGGGGGGTTAGGCGGCCGGTCCCGAAGTGGTTAAGATATAATTGATTATTAATGCAATTTCAAGTTTACAATGTAAAAAAAATAATCTGATTGATACTATTGTATTTTATAATGTACTAGCTGATGACCCGGCGTTGCCCGGGTATGTATTTGGCTGGTGTTGGCTACGTATAACTACGTCAAGGAGGACAAAGTGGTTAAAGCACTTGGATATTGATTGTATAGACTGCTACTTACAAAGGTGGGTTGCTAGGTGGCAACCACAATATAGGGCATGTGGTGAATTCCATTTCCATGGGGATTTAACCGCTGGATGTACAGTCATATCCATAAATATTGGGACATCAACACAGTTCTAACGTTTTTGGCTCTATACACAACCACAATGGACTTGAAATGAAATGAACACGATGTGCTTTAACTGCAGACTCTCAGCTGTAATTTGAATATTTATATCCAAATCAGGTGAACGGTGTAGGAATTACAACAGTTTGTATATGTGCCTCCCAGTTACTAAGAGAGCAAAAGTAATGGGACTGAATACTATGGGGCTTAGATGCTTTCCTTGCTTTGAGGGACATCCATGGCTACAATTACTAGTAATGCCCAATGATGTTGATCCAGGGATTTTATCGGATTGCCATCTGGAGTCGGGAAGGAATTTTTTCCCTTTTGGGGCTAATTGGACCATGCCTTGTAAGGGTTTTTCGCCTTCCTCTGGATCAACAGGGATATGTGAGGGAGCAGGCTGGTGTTGTACTTTGTTCTCTGGTTGAACTCGATGGACATATGTCTTTTTTCAACCCAAATAACTATGTAAATATGTAACTAATCATAAATCAAACTTTCACTTTTTAATACTTGGTTGCAGTGCTGCTCGGATACCCCTTTTCAAAATCCGGATTGGATCCGGATCCGGCTACCCAGATATCCGATCCGGGTCGGATATCCGAGTTCAAAATTTTCCAATCCGAATAGGATATCCGACCTCAGTATCCGGGCGGATTCGGATATCTATATAGAAAAAACGGAGGTGGCCTTTACATTGCTTTAAAAATGTTTTTATAGGGTAAATGAGGCATGTAGCATCATTATTTTTTAAAGGGAAACACAAATTGATGATGTGGGGACTTAAAATCCCCAAACAAAACAAAAAAATGGCTGTCAATTAACATCAGGACTAGGTTCCAGACAGCTGTCGTGCAGCCCACATTGTGTCCAAAGTCCAACCGCACAACTGGGACATGGCAGTTTTCAGCCCAGACACCTCCAAAAAATTACGCAGCAATTGTGTTTTGGGTTAAATATAGGTGGTATCAGCACAGCAGCAGTGGCCTGTGGCACCCTGGCGGTGGGAGCAGCAAAGGCAGCAGGAGCAGGGCAATGCAGCAGCAGCAGGTGTAACGTCTGCCAGGAGCATGCACTTGGCATGTGGCACTTGGCAATTTGCAGGTGGCACTTTGCACGTGGCACTTTGCAAGTGCCACGTGCCACCTGCCACGTGCAAAGTGCAAAGTGTAACGTGCAAAGTGCCACGTGCAAAGTGTTAGTGTTTAGGGCCAAGTGCCGTGTGCAAAGTGCCACATGCAAATTGCCAAGGGCCACGTGCAAAGTGCCAAATGCAAAGTGCCACGTGCAAAGTGCCACGTGCAAAGTGCCACGTGCCGAGTGACAGTCAGACAGCAGAGGAGAAGACACTAACTGTCACACTGGCACTGCTCAGCAGCACAGTAGTTCTGTAGTAAGCTAACACAGTAGTACTAATACTCTAACAACTACTAGCACTGACTGCAGTACTACAGTACTAACTACACAATAACACAGTAATCCTATTCCCTAATCCCTAACCTATACTGTAGCTAGCTAAGGTAGAGTGACCAGACGTCCCGGATTGCCCAGGACACGTCCCGGATTCGGGGTCCGCTGTCCCAGGCTGCATGAGGTCCCGGGAAACGTCCCGCTGTTCCGACACCGGCAGGCGAGCAGGGCTACGGCAAGATGGCTGCCGAAGCCCTGTACTGGAGACTATTTGTCTCCAGTACAGGGCTTCGGGCGCCATCTTGACATAGCCCTGCTCTGCCAGGCTGTCAGCGCGGGAGACTTCAGGAGGAAGGTGGTCCTGGGAGCAGCGCGCCAGAGGCCGGAGACTTCTGCCAGGTGAGTAAATGCTTTATTTTCCAGGTGAAATGTTTGCCCGCATTGCGTTTCTTTTCCAGGTGAAATGTTTGCCCGCATTGCGTTTCTTTTCCAGGTGAAATGTTTGCCCGCATTGCGTTTCTTTTTCAGGTGAAATGTTTGCCCGCATTGCGTTTTTTTTTCCAGGTGAAATGTTTGCCCGCATTGCGTTTCTTTTCCAGGTGAAATGTTTGCCCGCATTGCGTTTCTTTTCTGGTGAAATGGTTGCCCGCATTGCGTTTCTTTTCTGGTGAAATGTTTGCCCGCATTGCGTTTCTTTTCTGGTGAAATGTTTGCCCGCATTGCGTTTCTTTTCTGGAGAAATGTTTGCCTGCATTGCGTTTCTTTTCTGGTGAAATGTTTGCCCGCATTGCGTTAATTTTCTGGTGAAATGTTTGCCCGCATTGCGTTTCTTTTCTGGTGAAATGTTTGCCCGCATTGCGTTTTTTTTCCAGGTGAAATGTTTGCCCGCATTGCGTTTTTTTTCAAGGTGAAATGTTTGCCCGCATTGCGTTTTTTTTCCAGGTGAAATGTTTGCCCACATTGCGTTTCTTTTCTGGTGAAATGTTTGCCCGCATTGCGTTTCTTTTCTGGTGAAATGTTTGCCCGCATTGCGTTTCTTTTCTGGTGAAATGTTTGCCTGCATTGCGTTTCTTTTCTGGTGAAATGTTTGCCCGCATTGCGTTTCTTTTCTGGTGAAATGTTTGCCCGCAATGCGTTTCTTTTCCAGGTGAAATGTTTGCCCGCATTGCGTTTCTTTTCTGGTGAAATGTTTGCCCGCATTGCGTTTCTTTTCTGGTGAAATGTTTGCCCGCATTGCGTTTCTTTTCTGGTGAAATGTTTGCCCGCATTGCGTTTCTTTTCTGGTGAAATGTTTGCCCGCAATGCGTTTCTTTTCTGGTGAAATGTTTGCCCGCATTGCGTTTCTTTTCTGGTGAAATGTTTGCCCGCATTGCGTTTCTTTTCTGGTGAAATGTTTGCCCGCATTGCATTTATTTTGTACTGACAGGTTTGCCCGCATTGCGTTTATTTTGTACTGACATGTTGCCCGCATTGCGTTTATTTTGTGCTGACATGTTGCCCATTGCGTTTATTTTCTGGTGTCCGGGGTAACTGTTACTGCATTTATTCTTTAATGGTCATAGGTGGCTATGTTTGCTGCTTTGTGGTAACGGTATACTATTAGCATCACACAGTTTCTGCACACCCATGATGCAAAGTCTCGTTTGTCCACATCATGGCGTAAACACTGCTTTCTTATGCCTCGCTGTTACATCATTATGTTAGCTCCGCCCATACAATGGCATGGCCACACCCATTTTTCGCCGCGGCGCGCTGCCACCCCCACCACCCCTCCCCATCCCAAGTTGGACCCACAAAAATCTGGTCACTCTAGCTAAGGCTAATAGCTGGCCAGCAGGCAGCAGCTGGCCTGATCTGTGCACAGCACACACACAGACACATAGCAGCTGCAGCAGTACTGCAGGACACACTCTGGCTGTCACACAATGAAATCAAGCTAATTAACAATACAACAATAGTGTAGTGATAGTGAAGGGGTTAATCACTGAACAGCTTTAGGTTTATCACTGTGTACAGCACTTGCTAGGCCAGCAGCACTGGAGCATGTCTCTCAGTGAGCATTCACAAGCAAGGATGATATTTCTAATCATGGCAGCCCTCCTTATTATACAGGGGGGCCTGGCCAGGGTTCCTTTCTGTGATTGGGTGCCAGGCCTTAGGCTGGGAGCCCTCTGATTGGCTCAATGAGGTCAGGTGGGGCTGGCCAGGGTTCCCTTCTGTGATTGGGTGCCAGGGCTTAGGCTTGGAGCCCTCCTGATTGGCTCAATGAGGTCAGGTGGGGCTGGCCAGGGTTCCCCTCTGTGATTGGTTGCTAGGGCTTCTGCTGGGAGCCCTCTGATTGGCTCAATGACGTCCTGGACGTCATCTACTTACTTACAGTATCTCAATAGTCGGATTTCTGCGGATATCCGCATTGCCAGCCAACTATCCGCAGATAGCTATCCGGATTTCTACAGAAATCCGGTATCTGAATTCGAATCGGATAGCTGAAAAAAGGTTGGATATCCGGGTTACCCGGATATCTGGAATCTGGATGAGCAGCACTGCTTGGTTGCAAATTCTTTGCAGTCAATTATAGCCTGAAGTATGGAACACATAAACATCGCTGGGTTTCATCCCTGGTGATGCTCTGCAAGCCCTCTACTACAACTATCTTCAGTTTCTGTTTGTTCTTGGGGCATTTTCCCTTCAGTTTTGTCTTCAGCAAGTGAAATGCATGTTCAATTAGATTCAGGTCAGGTGATTGACTTGGCCATAACATTCCCCTTCTTTCCCTTCAAAAACTCTTTGGTTGCTTTTACAATATGCTTTGGATCATGTATGCTTTGGGTCATTCACCGATGCATTCCTTCTTTTTAAGAATGTTCCAAACAGTTGTTTTGGCCAGGGGAGGGGGGGGGGGGGGGTGTCAAGGCTAAAAACAGGGGAAGCCTGAGATGGGAGGGTGGAGGTGCCCAGGGGTGTACAATACAGAGGAAGTGTAGAGTGAAAATAACGTAATAAATAAAATAGTTTTTGTTTTGTTTTTTTTTACTAAATTAATTCATAGATTATTTAGTCAGTGTTTACCCACTGCAAAATCTTTCCTCTCCTTGATTTACATTCTGAAATGTATCACAGTTATTATAATTGATTTATAAAGTGCCAACATATTCCGTGGCGCTGTACAAAGTAAGAAACAAACATGGGGTACATAATGATACAGACAATGTTGCACACCAATAGACAAAATACAGAATTGGTACATCATACAGAATTGGTAATTACAGTGACAAAAGTAACATCATGAATAACATGTATAACAAATTCCAAGACACAAAAGGGTGAGAAAGCCCTGTCCTTGTGAGCTTACAATCTAAAGGAATAGGGGGGAAACAAGAGGTGGGGTTGTATGCAATAACAGTTGGCGACATCTTTAGTCCTGTGTCAGGTACTAGCTCTTACCTGTACACAATATACTCTGTGTTCAGCTCCATTCCTATTTATAAATGTCTGCTGTAGCCTGCATTGCTTCTCCAATTTGTTTTTAAAACAGATGCTGTAAAACAACTGCAATGTTTCCAGAATAGCAATAGCAGTCCAGTGACCGACTACAATTCCTTGTTAGCAAAACAAATTACAACAAAACCAAAGGTTTATCAGCTAATTATGTAGATCAAATTCAGCTATTTCCTTAAGGAACGCACAAAAAAACAGATGGGGAGGGATGCAGATGCATACATGAAATAAAGGTGCCTGGAAAAAAGGGCGCAGGGGATTTCCGCTAGAAGAATATTGCTGCAATTAGCGATATTCTACTGCTGGATTCCGATAGTTAAATATCAGTAATGTTTATGGATATTTTACTACGGCTAAACCTATCCCTACTCTCACACAGAACTGATGAATGTTGAAATGTCACAGACAGAGCAGCTCTATGAATGCTCTAATCGGTTTCAGTGACAGAGCATGCAGATTGGCAGTTGATAGGTTGTCGCTATCTGTCACCAACTGAGAAGAACATGATACCCCATGGACTGCATACCCCTTATACTGCCCCCTATACCATCCTTACCCCTATGGACTATATATTCCACCTTATATCCTCCACACCGTTATGGACTGTATACCCTAACCTCCTATACCCTTCCTTTATTCCCACAACCCCCCCAAATGTTAATGCTAATTCATACCTCCCAACTTTGGAGGATGAGAAAGAGGGACACTTAAGCCACTCCCCCATGTGGCCTTAAGCCACACCCTAGATTTAGCAGGAGGGTGCCAGTGGGTGGGAGAGGGAGCCAGTGGGTGGGAAGGAGGGTGCTAGTGGGTAGAAGGAGGGTGCCACTGGGTGGGGAGGAGGGTGTCAGTCTGGGTAGGGAGGAGAGAGCCACTCTGCGTGGGGAGTAAGGTGCCAGTGGGTGAGGAGGAAGGTGCCACTCTGTATGAGGAGGTGGGTATCATTCTTTCTGGGTGGGAAAGAGGGTGGCACTCTGGGTGGGGAGAATGGTGCAGCTCTGGGGGGAGAGGAGGGAGGCATTTAGTTTACCCGTCTGTGCGCTCCGGGCAGCTACTTCTTTCTATTTCCTGTTTCGCATCATGGGAAACAGGAAATAGAATGAAGCCAGCCACCAGAGCACACAAACCGGTAAACTAAACGCCCGCTGCACGTTCTCTGCAAGGGGACTCGGGAGGGGGCACTTGATGGAGAGATAGGGGTGATGTCGGCCTCCCTCCCCGCATTACACTTTGGCGGTTGGTGCCGCGATAATTTTTTCCCTCCACTGCCTAGCTGGCCGGGACACAAGGGAAGGGGGGGGGGGGTGCGGGATAGTGGTATCCTCCCCGCACCAGAACACGGTGACACTTGGGGGGCTTGCTAATGTTATGCTTTGGCAAAGCTAACTGTATTTGGTCCTGCCAATAAAGCTTTCTTGGACTTGGAGGTTGTCAAATGCTTGGTAACTGTGACCTATAATCAATGTAAAAGCATCCGTATGAACCGGTACTGAGTAATCTTCTCCCACACCCACAGACTTGAAGCGGATACACAGCCCCAGTCTGCTGGGATGCAGAGCTCGGCGTAATTAACCCTTCTTGATCTCCGCAGTGGTTGTACCTGGAGGCAGTGATTATACTCTCCTCAGAGGAGCACCAGTGTGTTGTAAAGGGGCAGCATCTCTTACTGGGTCATAGCAACCTCTCTCTGTATTTGCATGCAATATCCCTCGTCCTGGAGATGGAACACAATCTTGCTGCGGTATGAATAGGATCATTGGCAGTCTTGGCCATTCAGGATGTTAGACCAGTACAGCGATAGCAATTTGTGGTATAAGCAGTGAGGACTCGGGAGGAAGTTTAGGGGAGTAAAGTGAAATTATCCAGGGGGCGACATGAATGATAGCGCAGAAATAAATCACTCTCCCAGAGTAAGAACAGCGCCTCAAGCTGCAATATAACTTCAATAGCTGGGAAGAGGCAGATCAGCCAGTCCAGTTAGTAGAAAATAATGCAGTCGACTGTTTAATAGTCCTGATATAAACCCGTTTCCTATGCAGGGTACGTCCTTTTTTACAGCGTAAAGAGGTGAGCGGACAACGAGCAGAATAATATAACTAAACTGGCTTAAAGAATTCTTGTCACTTTCTTCACTAAAATTAGCAAAATATATTGTTTACCTGCTACCTACAGATAGCAGGTAATATTGTTCTGCTAACAATATTCTCCCGTCTTCCGCTAGGGTCTCCTATTCTCATTTCTGCTTACAAGATTTTTCTCAATCCTCTCCCAACTTCTGGAACTCCCTCCCTGAACACATCCACCACTCACCCACACTTAGCTTTTTAAATTGTAACCTGAAAATGCATTTCTTCAGGCAAGCTTTCTCTACCACCTAGCTAGGACACCTACCAACTCATACACAGCTTACCTTTACCTACTGTCCTATCCCTTAAACCTTTAGACTGTAAGGGCTTTTGGCCAGGGCTCTCTTCCCCTTTTGTCTAACTATTCTGTGTAATGTGTGTGCATACCTCCCACCACTGTGTAAAAATCTATAGTTGATTTGTTCACGGAATCAGTGGTAATCCACCATTGTCTTAAGGCCCATACACACGTCGGATTTTTTTAAACGACCCGTCGTTTGGACGTCCCGTCGTTCAGTCGTCTGGACGTCAAATCAGGCGTGTGTACAGTCCGTTGTTCAGCTGATAAGACTGGTCTTGAGCGATCCGCCGGATAACTGTTGTATTGTTTATTTTGTATTGTTATACTCTGTATTCTGTTGTACAGCGCCACAGAAGATGCGGGTGCTATATAAATCAATAATAATTCATACATACTTTACCACTCACTTAACCCCCCTGGCGGTCTAAAAAATTCCGCCAGGAGGCAGCACAGCAGTTTTTTTTTGCTTTTTTTTTCTTATATCATGTAGCGAGCCCAGGGCTCAGCGGCATCCCCCCGCACGCTTCGATCGCCTTCAAAGAACTGGATTTCCTGGAGGGCTTCCCCCGTCGCCATGGCGACGGGGCGGGATGACGTCACCGACGTCGGGACATCATTGGTAGTCCCGATCCACCCCTCCGTGCTGCCTGGCACTGATTGGCCAGGCAGCGCACGGGGTCTGGGGGGGGGGCGCGCGGCGCGACAGATAGCGTAGATCGAGCGCGGGGCGATCGGTGTGCTGACGCAGCTAGCAAAGTGCTAGCTGCGTGCAGCAAAAAAAAAATTAAACAAATCAGCCGAGCAGGGCCGGAGAAAACCTCCTGCGCGGCTTACCCCGACTGGGTTACCGCCAAGGAGGTTAAAGGATTATTAGGAACACCTGTTCAATTTCTCATTAATGCAATTATTTAATCAGCCAATCACATGGCAGTTGCTTCAATGCATTTAGGGGTGTGGTCCTGGTCAAGACAATCTCCTGAAGTCCAAACTGAATGCCAAAATGGGAAAGAAAGATGATTTAAGCAATTTTGAGCGTGGCATGGTTGTTGGTGCCAGATGGGCCGGTCTGAGTATTTCGCAATCTGCTCAGTTACTGGGATTTTCACGCACAACCATTTCTAGGGTTTACAAAGAATGATGTGAAAAGGGAGAAACATCCAGTATGCGGCAGTCCTGTGAACGAAAATGCCTTGTTGATGCTAGAGGTCAGAGAAGAATGGTCCGACTGAATCAAGCTGATAGAAGAGCAACGTTGACTGAAATAACCACGCATTACAACTGTAACGATCGGTGGGCGCAGAGAGTATCTGATTACCGGTGATCTGCAGTATCACCGGAAATACAGATACATACCAGATTATAAGTGATCTGCAGTCTCACCGATAATCCGATATACAAACTAACCTCTGTTCGCCTGAGTAGAGTGTAGTGTTTTGGTGTAACAGTAACACTAGGAGGCCTAGGCCTCAGTGCAGCAAGGAGAACTGCACGGATTCCTTCCGCAGACCTGAGCTCTCCAAGACGGGAGGAGTCAGACTGACAGTAGGAAGGAAAGTCCGAGAGTGACACTCAGGAAGAAGTGTCACTAACAGGACTGGGAACCGCCTCCAATCGTGAGGTCGGTTCTCGAGGTCGGACAAGCCAGGTCGTACACACACGGACAGATAAAGTACAAATACAGTAGGCAAAGGCGGAGTCAAAGTACAGGCAGGGTTCGGCAACGGGGTATCAGATATATCGGGGTACAAAATCAGGAGGCAGAAACAGAGTCTAGGAACGAGCCGAGGTTCGGCAACAGAGTATCAGAAATATCGAGGTACAAGGTCAGAGTTCAGGAGGATAGTCGAGGCAGGCAAAAGTCATAACAGATAATCACAATCAAACTAGTACTTTAGCTATCAATAATCTAGCTAAGTGTAGGATTACAGCTCCAGCTGGTCCCGGCACACTTAAGGATCTGACTACGGATCTGGGTGCTCCCACATATGTGATCGCACGCCAGACAAAGAGCAAGTGAACAGCCAGCAGTATATATACTCTAGGACCTTTCCAGGACCTCCCTAATTGCTGGTCCAATGAGAGCAGTGGAATTTGTCAGCTGACCCAGCTGGTCAGCCGACACCCTTCTAACTGCTATTTAAACTCTGCCTCTCTGCTCGCGCGCGTGTAAGTCTGAATCTTGGTGGACTATCAGTCCCAGCCACACCAGTACTGTCATGCAATGTATCTAGTGCGGGGGCCGCCTCTGATGCGGATTCCGCCGTTCCCAATGCGGATTCCGCCGCACTGCCTATGCGGCATGCAGCGTTTTTTCCGCGTTGTGACGCCATGCTGGACGCGGAAACAGCCGCCTCACCTTGAGAGACGGCGGCATTTCCGCGTTTCCTTACAGTACCCCCCGCCCCGAGGAGTGGACTCCGGACAACTCCTACCAGGTTTCTCGGGATGTAAGGCATGAAACTCCCTCCTTAACTCGTCTGCATGCATGCGTGAACCCGGTACCCACTGTCTCTCCTCAATGCCGTACCCTTTCCAATGTACGAGGTACTGTACCGAATTCTGTACCATGCGTGAATCCAATATCTTTTCTACCTCGTACTCAGGTTGGTTGTCCACCACCACAGGAGGAGGAGGAGTGGGACCCACATGGACTGCTGGTTTAAGCAGGGATACGTGGAAGGACTTTACCCCACGCATGCTGGCGGGAAGATCAACGGAATACGTAACGTTGTTGATCTTCTTGGCCACTGAAAATGGACCCACAAACCTGGGGCCCAGTTTATCTGAGGGCTGTCTCAGGGTTAAGTGACGTGTGGACACCCAGACCAAGTCTCCTGGCTGGAACTTCCACTCCAATGAGCGTCTTTTGTCAGCCTGACCCTTTTGACTCTGGAATGCCCTTTCCAGATTACTCTTCACCTTCCCCCAGATGACTTTAAATGCCCTGTGCCAGGCTTCCAGGGTTGGAAACGGAGAGGAGGCAACTGGCAAGGGGGAAAACTTGGGCGATCTCCCCGTTACCACCTGAAAAGGCGAAAATCCGGAGGAGGAATTTCTCAAGTTATTTTGAGCAAATTCTGCGAAGGGCAAAAATCTGACCCAGTCGTCTTGTGCCTCCGCAACATAACATCTCAAAAATTGTTCTAGAGACTGATTTATCCTTTCAGTCTGGCCATTAGTCTGTGGGTGGTAGCCGGACGAGAAAGACAGCTTCATGCCCATTTGGTGGCAAAATGCCCTCCAGAATCTAGAAATGAATTGGACTCCCCTATCCGACACTATGTTTTCCGGAATGCCATGCAGCCGGAAAATGTGGATGATGAATAGGTCGGCCAATTCCTGAGCAGAGGGGAGTCCTTTCAAGGGCACGAAATGGGCCATCTTGCTGAAGCGGTCGACTACCACCCAAATGACCGACATGCCTTCAGACCTGGGGAGCTCACCCACGAAATCCATGGACAAGTGGGTCCATGGCTCACTCGGGGCGGGCAAAGGCTGTAAGGTACCGACAGGTGCCAGCCGGGAGGGTTTACTCTTAGCACATACTGCGCATTCCCTAACAAATTCCCTGCAATCAACAGACAGGGAAGGCCACCAGGCACACCTGGCTACAAGATCCTGTGTTCTGGCAACTCCAGGATGTCCAGCATTTTTATGTGCGTGGAACATTTCAAGGATCTGAAGACGAAAGGGCAAGGGAATAAACATGACCCCTTCAGGCTTCCCTTCCGGGATGTCCTGCTGGAAGGGGCTCAACGTCTCCTTCCAGTCTTCCCAAGTCTCAATTGCAGCCAGCACCAATTTTCGCGGAACAATTGTCTCCGGGACGGAGGCCTGTGCTGTTTCTGGCTCAAAGCACCTGGATAGCGCATCTGCCTTAGTATTCTTACTGCCCGGGGTGTACGTAATCACGAATGTGAACCTTGAAAAAAACAGGGACCATCGAGCCTGACGAGGGCTTAACCTCTTAGCCCCCTCGATGTATTCCAGATTCTTGTGGTCGGTAAAAACCGTGATAGTATGCTCCGCTCCTTCTAACCAATGACGCCATTCTTCAAAGGCTAGTTTAATGGCTAAGAGTTCCCTGTTGCCTATATCGTAGTTTCTCTCTGCTGGAGAGAATCTCCGAGAAAAATAGGCACATGGGTGCAATCTACCCTGTAAGCCTGAACGTTGAGACAGCACAGCCCCCACCCCGACTTCTGAGGCGTCTACCTCAACAATAAAAGGGAAGGAAGTGTCTACGTGTCTTAGTATGGGTGCTGTGCAGAACAGCTCCTTCAAGGTCGAAAATGCCTGTAGGGCCTCAGGCGACCAGTGAGTAGTATCCGCCCCTTTCCTAGTGAGACTGGTGAGAGGTGCAATAACGGTGGAGTACCCCTTTATGAACCTCCTATAATAGTTTGCAAAACCCAGAAAACGTTGCAACGACTTTAACCCCACCGGCTGAGGCCACTCCAGAACAGCGGATACCTTGGCAGGGTCCATAGACAGGCCCGAGGTGGAGATTATGTACCCCAGAAAGGCGACAGATGTAACTTCAAAAATACATTTTTCCAACTTGGCGTACAGCAGATTTTGTCTCAACTTGTTTAGCACAAATCTGACATGGACCCTGTGCTCGGAGAGGTTGTTGGAGTAAATTAGTATATCGTCAAGGTATACAAGCACAAACCTACCCAACACCTCCCTGAATACCTCGTTAATCAATTCCTGGAAGATGGCTGGCGCATTGCACAACCCGAAGGGCATCACTAAGTACTCGTAATGCCCATCGGGTGTGTTGAAGGCCGTCTTCCATTCATCGCCCTCTCTAATGCGGATCAGGTTGTATGCACCCCTCAGATCCAATTTTGAAAAGATCTTAGCGTCTGTGACCTGCGTGAATAAATCGTCTATTAATGGCAACGGATAACGATTCTTCACCGTGATTTTATTTAGGCCCCGATAATCGATGCAAGGTCGAAGACCTCCGTCTTTTTTCTTAACAAAAAAGAAACCGGCCCCTGCAGGCGAGCGGGAGGGGCGAATGAACCCCTTGGCCAGATTGTCACGGATGTACTCCTGCATAGCCACCTTTTCTGGTCCAGACAAATTATACAGGTGACCCCTAGGGGGCATACAACCGGCACGGAGATCGATGGGGCAATCGAAAGGGCGATGAGGAGGTAACCTATCAGCAGCCTTGGGACAGAATACATCCGAGAACTCGGAGTATTGCTCGGGAACACCCTCCACATGTACCTTGGTCTGACCTAATACCACTTTTCCTAGGCACTGTTGGGAACAGAAGTCTGACCAACTGGTTAATTGTCCTGTCGCCCAATTAATCTGTGGCGAATGAAGCTGCAGCCAAGGCATACCTAGGACAATGGTGGAGGTGGTCATATGTAACACAAAAAAACGTAAACTCTCCCTATGCAGTACCCCAGTAATGACTTCCACCTCTGGTGTCTGGGACAGCGGACGGTCCCTTTGTAACGGGGAGTCGTCCACGGCAGTAACCTGGATAGGTGGTTTTACTGGGGTGAGAGGAATGTCCAACTTCTCTGCAAATTCGGAACTCATGAAGTTAGCCGCGGAGCCTGAATCAATAAAGGCCTCCGTGGCTTCAGATTTGTCCCCCCATGTAATCGTACAGGGGAGGAGCAATCGTCTTTCTTTCAGGGGTGCGAGCTGGGCGCCTAGGGTGTCACCCCTTATCACTCCTAGGCGGTAGCGTTTCCCGGCTTATCCTTATTAGGCTTAATGAGACAGTCTCGTACCCTATGCCCCCCTTCACCACAGTATAAACATAGTTGTTCCGACAATCTCCGTCTTCTCTCCACTTGGGTCAACTTAGACCGACCGATCTGCATCGGCTCAGGTGGAGGCAAGACCGGAGATGATGAGACAGAAGGAGACGGAGTTACTAGGGGTGCAGCGGGAGGCACTGTGTAAGAGGTCGGCCTAAGCCGATGACTGCCCCTAGTCTGTCTCTGATGGCGTAGCCTACGGTCGATTCGAATGGCCGATGAGATGGCCTCGTCGACTGTTTTGGGTTCGGGTTGGCTTAACATTAGGTCGGAGACCTCATCCGACAACCCAGACAGGAAGTAATCTAACAGGGCATAAGTGCCAAACCTGGCCGTAACTGACCACCTACGAAATTCGGCCGCGTAATCCTCGACTGGACCCCTGCCTTGCCGTAAAAGTTTGAGCTTCCGCTCAGAGGATGCAGCAAGGTCAGGGTCGTCGTAGATTACGGCCATGGCCTTAAAAAATTCCTCTACCGAGGTCAGAGCAGTATCGGTAGAAGGCAGGTTGTATGCCCATGACTGGGAGTCACCAGACAGTAAAGTTTTAATAAAGGTGACCCGTTGGGTCTCAGTACCCGAGGATCGGGGTCTCAACTCGAAATACGATAACACTCTACTCCTGAAATTCCGGAAGTCAGACTTGTGGCCGGAAAATGTATCAGGTACAGGCATACGTATGTCAGTACTAGGAGAGGATCGCACTGAATCAACTGACGTCTGGAGGGTTTGCACAGAGCCTGACAGGACATCAATCATAGTCTTGTGGCTACCCAGCACTTGGTTGATGTTTTCCACCGAAGTGGCAAGTGCGCCCAGACGGTCAGTATGTGCGTCCATTTGCATTTTTTGGGTCTGGCGTTCTGTAACGATCGGTGGGCGCAGAGAGTATCTGATTACCGGTGATCTGCAGTATCACCGGAAATACAGATATATACCAGATTATAAGTGATCTGCAGTCTCACCGATAATCCGATATACAAACTAACCTCTGTTCGCCTGAGTAGAGTGTAGTGTTTTGGTGTAACAGTAACACTAGGAGGCCTAGGCCTCAGTGCAGCAAGGAGAACTGCACAGATTCCTTCCGCAGACCTGAGCTCTCCAAGACGGGAGGAGTCAGACTGACAGTAGGAAGGAAAGTCCGAGAGTGACACTCAGGAAGAAGTGTCACTAACAGGACTGGGAACCGCCTCCAATCGTGAGGTCGGTTCTCGAGGTCGGACAAGCCAGGTCGTACACACACGGACAGATAAAGTACAAATACAGTAGGCAAAGGCGGAGTCAAAGTACAGGCAGGGTTCGGCAACGGGGTATCAGATATATCGGGGTACAAAATCAGGAGGCAGAAACAGAGTCTAGGAACGAGCCGAGGTTCGGCAACAGAGTATCAGAAATATCGAGGTACAAGGTCAGAGTTCAGGAGGATAGTCGAGGCAGGCAAAAGTCATAACAGATAATCACAATCAAACTAGTACTTTAGCTATCAATAATCTAGCTAAGTGTAGGATTACAGCTCCAGCTGGTCCCGGCACACTTAAGGATCTGACTACGGATCTGGGTGCTCCCACATATGTGATCGCACGCCAGACAAAGAGCAAGTGAACAGCCAGCAGTATATATACTCTAGGACCTTTCCAGGACCTCCCTAATTGCTGGTCCAATGAGAGCAGTGGAATTTGTCAGCTGACCCAGCTGGTCAGCCGACACCCTTCTAACTGCTATTTAAACTCTGCCTCTCTGCTCGCGCGCGTGTAAGTCTGAATCTTGGTGGACTATCAGTCCCAGCCACACCAGTACTGTCATGCAATGTATCTAGTGCGGGGGACGCCTCTGATGCGGATTCCGCCGTTCCCAATGCGGATTCCGCCGCACTGCCTATGCGGCATGCAGCGTTTTTTCCGCGTTGTGACGCCATGCTGGACGCGGAAACAGCCGCCTCACCTTGAGAGACGGCGACATTTCCGCGTTTCCTTACAACAACCAAGGTATGCAGCAAAGCATTTGTAAAGCCACAACACGCACAACCTTGAGGCGGATGGGCTACAACAGCAGAAGACCTCACAGGGTACCACTCATCTCTACTAAAAATAGGAAAAATTGGACAGTTGAAGACAGGAAAAATGTTGCCTGGTCTGATGAGTCTCAGAGTCATAATTTGGCGTAAACAGAATGAGAACATGGATCCATCATGCCTTTTTACCACTGTGCAGGCTGGTGGTGGTGGTGTAATGGTGTGGGGGATGTTTTCTTGGCACACTTTAGGTCCCTTAGTGCCAATTGGGCATTATTTAAATGCCACTGGCTACCTGAGCATTGTTTCTGACCATGTCCATCTCTTCATGACCACCATGTACCCATCCTCTGATGGCTACTTCCAGCAGGATAATGCACCATGTCACAAAGCTTGAATCATTTCAAATTGGTTCTTTGAACATGACAATGAGTTCACTGTACTAAAATGGCCCCCACAGTCACCAGATCTCAGCCCAATACAGCATCTTTGGGATGTGATGGAACGGGAGCTTCATGCCCTGGATGTGCATCCCACAAATCTCCATTAACTGCAAGATGCTATCCGATCAATATTGGCCAACATTTCTAAAGAATGCTTTCAGCACCTTGATGAATCAATGCCACGTAGAATTAAGGCAGTTCTAAAGGCGAAAGGGGGTCAAACACTGTATTAGTATGGTGTTCCTAATAATCCTTTAGGTAAGTGTATATAAGACATATACTCACAAAGGTGGGTTGCGTGAGGAGCAACTAACCACATAGAGCAGGTGGAGAACACAAGCCCGTCTCCACCAGGTACCACCAGGAGTAGACGGATGTAAGATGCTCACAGTCTTAGAAAAAAAAAAGAAACCATGCCACACTGTTTCTTTTTTCTTCCACTGAGGACTATGACTTACTCCCCTTTCTAAGAAGAGGGGGTGGTGGAGCAGGAATAAAACTAAGTTAAGACCAAAATAAAATCGAAGAAAATAAGAGGTGGCACCTCTCAGACAAGGCAATCAAATTTTATTAAAAAGTATCAGTTTATTTTGCACTGGCAATGCGTTTCATAGGTGCATGCCCACTTCATCAGACCAGTAAAAATGCCTCAAAATGTCAGCCTCTAAACCAGGAGTGCTTCTCAAGAGCCAATCACCATGTGGCCTCCGTCAATCCTGAAAGAGAAAGAAAGAGGGACAGAGATATTTGGTTCCTAAAGAGGGATTGTCCCTCCAAGAAGGGAGGTACAGTTGGGAGCTCTGTCTGTAACATGACATGGGACTGAAACCGCATGGTGATTGACTGGCTGCCCGGCACTAGCAAACTGAACAGGAAGTGAAGAGAGCCTCAACGGGAGCAGGTAATGTATAACGCCCCGCTCTGCATTATATACTAAGAGTGGGCCCTCCCCAGCTCCCAGATCGCGCCCTCTGTGATAGAGGGGCGCGGCCAACAGATCTCTGCAGGGGGACCTGGCCCAAAGTAGTCACTAGGCATATCATTGAGATGCAAATATTTCTTCGTTCATGCAGGATTATATAAATTTGAATGCAAATTTATGCAGCTTTAAAATGAACCAATCAAGTCCCAGATAGGCTTAAATTGACTAGTCCCATTTTCAAGCTGAATAAATGTACATACAAATTTACATAATCCTGCATGAACTGTGAAATATTTGCATCTCATTGATCATCCCAATTGTCACGTCTCTGATGTTAGCTTATCGCATGAATGTCTGCCACTTAGGAACACTGTGGAATGGTAGTATACCAGAACCACTGAAAGGGTAAGCAAGACGAAATAATGTATTTCATTAATCCTTTACAACTGATAAAGCTAAACAGAGAGAATTTGTATTTTTTTTAACTAAGCAGCGTGTGGCTTTCTGCAGTTAGTGTCAGCATTCTGTTCTTCGCATAGTCTGCATTTAGTATCTATAGCTCTAGGTGAAGGCGCCGCTCTCCCAGTTTATGTACATTGTAAACACGTAACAGGCCCGATTCTGAGAACACTTGTAAAAGAGATCTGGAGGCCAAGGTACGGAACAGATAAAACAATCTGCCGGAAACAAACCCGCAGACGTATTTATTAATTCAGACGATTTATAGGATCGTCCCGGATTCTGCAAGACTAACTAACAGGAGCAGTGTGTTCATTTAAAGAGCCAACTCATAAACCTGCCATGCAGGAAATGTATACTGTAATATCCCGCGTCTTATACTGTATGCTGAATACAGGCACAGAAATGATAATGAGATGCCTTTTTTTTCTTTGTGAGTTTGTATATATGAAGGTTTTATTCATACTGTAAATCTCTGATGAATACAGGAAGTCTGCCCCCTACAGTTCAACAGTCACTATTAACCCTTTAGCTGCCAATTTATGTAGAGGCTTGCAAGTGCTCCAGGCCCATTTATTTAGCACATTTTTTAATTTCGTATTAGTTACATTTCCTTGCTACTATTTAGTACTGCTGTGATATGTATTTATGGCCACTTGTCACTAGGGGGCAGTGTGAGATAATAACAGAGGACTTCTGCTTTCAGTTTCTATAGCTTTCTGCTAGCAGAGAGACATCAAAGCACTCCAAGAATTTACAGCACGACGACTTCTGCCGGCTGAGGTCAAAAGCAGCGCACTTATTTCAAACGAGATAATTCCTTTGAAGCTGCCAATAGGTTAAAATTAATTTCAAAACTGCTATAAATATACTATGTATCAATGCAACATTGTAATTTCATGTTTTTAGAAGTTATCTTTCATTTCAATATGTAGCCAGATAAGAATTGACAAAACTGACTAATGTCTGGTACATGCAATTTCCTGTCAGATCACCGGGTCAAACCGATAATTTCCGACGGGTCCATCATTTTTTCAATTGATTTTCTGATCACTTCTGTACAAAATCCATTGGAAATAGATTAGAAACCTGATCATACCTGTAGGAAATGATCGGTTCGACCTGTCAATCTGATGGGAAATTGTATCCCCCCCACCCCTTCTTGCTTCAGGAGTAATAAGCTCCACAAAGTAGGAGGAGCTTGCTACTTATTTTCCATGACTGAACTAATCCATTGAATGGCAGCAAACTTGGATACTCTCATTAAACAGTCTCTTATAGGAACTAGATTAACCTTCTGGGGACCAGCGGCCTAACCCCACTTAAAGGAATGATCTGCGCAAAAAAAAAAGTTCCACTTACCCGGGGCTTCCTCCAGCCCGGGGCAGCAGTCCTGTGCCCCCGCCGCAGCTCCTACGTCTCCTACGTCCTACGCAGTAGCGTCCAGATGACGTCAGCCGGACCACGTGACCCCTGCGGTGGAGCGCAGAGGAGGCCAACCCGACCGGGGAAGAGGACCAGGAGACGTAGGAGCTTCGGCGGGGGCACAGGACGGCTTACCCAGGGCTGGAGGAAGCCCTGGGTAAGTGGAACTTTTTTTTTTTTTTTTGCAAGGATCATTTCTTTAAGGGCCAGTGTATTTTACATTGGGGGGGGGGGAAGCGCGTTTGGGGAGTCAGGCAGCTCGATCCCCAGTATCTATAGCTAGGCATTGCTGTCCCCATTATAGCCAGGTGTCCCCAGTACAGCCAGCAGCCTTTACTCACCTCCCTGTGTCCTGCGATGAGTACCTCTACCCCCTCTGCTCTGCCCGGCTTTCCTGCTCACACTGACTCTTACGTTCCGGGTCCTGGCTTGATGACGTCATCAAGCCGAGACCCGATATTAGAGTCAGAGCAAGCAGGGATGCCAGCCAGTGCAGAGGGAAGCAATGATCGCTGGGGGAATGTCAGGAAGGTGAGTGGATCCTCTTCTTCCCCTCCTAACGCCGCTGCTCTAATAGTGATCACTATGATCGGCCGGCGATCTTAGTGATCATGTGATCAGGAGCCAATCGCCATGCCTCCTGATCACTTAGGGGAGATGTCAGATATCATGTGACAGCTTAATCTACCCCCTCGAGTGCGCACGCCGGCGGCGGGAGCGGATCGAGCAGGCGGCATAAATCCTACGCCGCATCCGAGTTAAGCAGCCACAAGTGCGGCATAGGATTTACTACAGGCAGTCCCCAGAAGGTTAAAGATCTGTTTTTCCATGCATGTTTTACCAGCTCAAGACCCCTTTTACAACCAACGCATCCTGTATTAAAAGTAGTGATAGCCGTGGAGCTACCACACTGAGCAAGGTGCAGCATGTTGCAGCAGGTCCCGCCGCTGAGTTGCGTTTGCGATGGCATGCTACTCCCGGAAGTGAGGCATACTTTCAATGGAAAGTATGCCTCACTGATTTGGTCACACCGCGGCTATAACACGCAGTGCCACTTCTTGGGCACTGTGCAGTGCGATTATTAACAATCGCACTATACCAAGCATATAGGAGCATTAAAGAGAACCCGAGGAGGGTTCTAAGAATCTTATCAGAACACAGAGGCTGGGTCTGCATATAATGCCCAGCCTCTGTTGCTATACTGTCTCCCCCCAGCCGCCCCCCCCCCCCCCCCTGCGCTCTGCTGTCCCCCATAAATCAAACTCCGTGCTGGCGACACGCAGCGTGTTGATAGCAGGCTGTTTACCTCTGCACTGTCACTGTCGCTGCTCCCCCGCCTCCTCTATATCTCCGCTCCCCGCCTGAATCCCTTCCCTGCAATCAGTGGGGAGGGAAGGGGCGCAGGCTGGGAGCGACGACATAGAGGAGGCGGGGGAGCGGCGAGTGACAGTGCAGATGTACACAGCCTGCTAGCGATGTCGCTAGCACGGCATTTGATTTATGGGGGACAGCAGATCGCAGGGGTGTCCTGGGGAGAGACAGTGTAGCAACAGAGGCTGGGCATTATATGCAGTGCTAATGCTATGCTAATAGGATTCTTAGAACCCACCTTGGGTTCTCTTCTTTAACGTATCACACATGGGGCTTGATTCACTAAACCGTGATTACTCATAGCACGGCTGTGCTAGCGTTTTCTTGCGCGGTTTCGCATGCAATCACGAATTTTCATGCGATTGTGAATGCGTACAGAAATTTGTGATTGCGCGCAAAAAACAACCACGGCCTTGCTATGAGTTATCACGGTTTACTGAATCAAGCCCATGGTTTCATTTTTAATCATCTATATTTTTATTCAAACAATTGAAAGAAATTTTAATCAGTTAAAATGTTCCATCATGCCTACTCGTATACTGAACACTTCTACAAAATGGATCAAGATGTTTAACAGAATAGAAAATGTTAATTTAATTAATTTATTGAATAGGTTTGGTTGTAATCCTCACATGTGGACTCTGTTACCTGATCTGCATTAAGCACAAAACACCAGCCTCTGTTGCCCCATGCTGTGCCTCAAAGACCCCCCTAGTCGCCGCTATAGCCCCCGCAGTGCTGGCGACACAATGTTTACCTAAGCGCTGTCTGTCAGCGCCGCTCCCCCGCCTCGGCGCTACCCGCCGCGTCACTTCCCTTCAATCAGCTGGAGGGAAGGGACACGGGCGGGTAGCGCCGATGCGGGGGAGGCGGGGGAGCAGCGCTTAGGTAAACATTGTGCTGGCGACACGCTGCGTGTCGCCAGCACTGCGGGGGTATAGTGGCGACCAGGGGGGTCTTTGAGGCACAGCATGGGGCAACAAAGGCTGGTGTTACTGTGCATAACCAGCCTCTGTGCCCCACTAGCATAATAAATTCCCACCTCGGGTTCTCTTTAAGACTTAACCATCAGCCTGGTCAACATAGCTTAAAGTGGAATAAAACTCTGACATAACATTCAATAAAAATGTGTTTTCCTACTTTGTATTACCCATTCACTTACCATATTTGCTTTTGTGCACAAGTGATATTGTCAATTTACAAATTACAAGTTCTCAAAGTACAATTTATCTGCTCTGAAAGATGCCATTGCATTTTATTGCATAGCTGCTGTAATTATATACAGTATTAAAATCTTCTAGTGATTAGTTCTCACCTGTGTGCATACTAGACACAGACAGAGCTCATTTTCAGCACAACTAGGAATGTAGCAACAGATGAATGTAAACAAAATTCCTCTTTAAATGCGGATCACAAGCTGAAGGAGCTTTCCACTGAAGAAGAAAGTGCTGTATTTAACAGTTTGAATGCTGTTCTGCTACAATATTTTTTGTGGTAGTAGGTTTAAAGGGACCCTAAGCAGTGATTAAAACATAAAAATTGGGACTGACCTAGGGTTTTCTCCAGCCTACATGAGCCGGTGAGGAACCTCGGTGTCCTCTGGGTCCCATCCGTGATCCCACTGGTGGCTCCAGTAGGTGCTTGACTTTGGCAAAAGTTGTGCATGCGCAGTACAGAGAGCCGGCCAGTCATCACCTGTGGCATTATCATGCTCGTCGCTGTAAGGGTCCTGCGCAGGACTCTTAAAGCGACACATGACGACGCCACAGGTGATACACTGCCGGGTCCCTGTACTAAGCATGTGCAACTTTTGCCAAACTCGCGTACCTACTGGAGCCGCCAGCAGGACCACAGAGGACACCGAGGTACCTCACCGGCTACGGTGGGCTGGAGAAAATCCCAGGCAAGTCCCGATTTTCATTTTTTAATCACTGCTCAGGATCCCTTTAAAGCTGTACTCAATCTTTAAGAGCAAAGAAGAAATGCTGAGTTTGGGCTGGTGCACACCAAGAGCGGTTCTGAGCATTTTTTAAAAGACTTGCAGGGGGAAAACCGCTTGGCTAATGAAAGTGAATGGGACGGTGCACACCAGAACGGTTCATTTTTTTCCCCAAACGCAAACTCGGGTACTGGAGCATTTCTGCGGTTTTCTGAGGCGTTTCTGCCTCAGTGTTAAGTATGAGAAAGTGGAAGACCGCTCTGAAAATCGCTACATCAGAGTGGTTTTCCAAGCGTTTTTATTACAGAAGCTGTTTAATTACAGCTGTACTGTCACAAAATATAAAATCTGCTACAAAAAAAAGCTCCAAAAAACGCTAGGCGTGTTTAGAAAATCTCTCTACACATGCCTAGAATCACTCTGAAAAAAGCTCTTCAAAAAACGCTAGCGTTTGCGGATCCGCTAGCGGTTTTTGGTGTCCACTGGCCCTTTCAGACCACTTGAACATGAAGGGACTCCGCCCATTTCTGCCCATATTGTGACTTCACTCTCTGCCCACTTTCTCCTCCCCAGCCTGTAAATTTGTGCCTAAAATTACTGAAGCTATCCTTGGGTTGGTCAGAATCACACTATACACCTTGAGGAATACGATTCTCCATCAATAATATAATAATTACATGGTAAGTATAACTGTCACTGTTGTTCTAGCTGTTAAATGCAGTCAATTTGTTTAGAGCCTGGTGCGTGAAAATGTCAGAGGCAGTCTCTGTCTGGATTGACATAGCACTGTGACAGGAGTCAACAGCAAGGACTGGCTGTACAAGAAAGAAATATAAATATTTTACCCTTTATTAACTAGGGTCTTGCTTGAAGCCCTAGTTCCGGCTCATGTTTTTTAATGTCTACTGTGTGGAATATATCATAATTTGCATCGCACAAGTCTCATGCACTGCACATAAATTGTTTCTGCATTATTCATTTTTGTATTACCTGGCTGGCTGGGTTTGCAGCAGTGACTTTCTGTATGAATGTCAAATACAGCTTAGACTGAAAGGAAGTCTATGAGGTGTCCAAACTCCTCCCCTAATCTCCTCACCACCCACAAGAGGCAGTCCAAACTCCTCCCCCAATCTCCTCACCACCCACAAGAGACAGTCCAAACTCCTGCTAATTTCCTTATCACCCAAAAGAGGAAGTTCAGGAGGAGCTGGGGAAAGGGGGCAGTGTTCGATTGAGCTGCCCAAAAATTTACGCTACCCCGCTGCTGTGGGCAATATCGCCACAGCCACGCCTCCTAAACTCCCATAAATTTTGAGGGTATAGAGGGGACTCCACAAACTATGTGTAAAAATCCCCCCAACCCCCCTGGTGGCTGGTAAAACAGTCACCTTTCCCCCATCTCCCCACATAGCAGAGTAGCACAGAGGAGCAGTGTAATATTTACCTGTTCCAGCGATGCGTTTTGTCTCTTCTGTTCTTCTTGGAAGTTGCATGCTCTGTGCTTCCATACCTCCCACACCCGATCACGTGACCTTTATTTGGTGCCATAGGTATACAGCATAGAGCGTGTGGCTGTTGGGGAGGTTAGAGAAGACCGAAAGCAGCATTGGAGCAGGTAAATATTAGACTAATCCACTGCGTTACTCTCCAGAAATGGGAATTTGGCATCTCTGCTAAACAAATTGATTACATTCAACAAATACCTTCAAGAAAAGAAACCAATCATTCTCCAAGTTAGTGCATTTGTACTAAGCATTTGGAATATGCTAGTTTTATATTTTTTTCCTAGAAGATCCAGAAGCTGTATCTATGTCTTTAGGAAAGGCAAAGTCCATGGAAATCAACAGAAGCTGTCAGCTGTGACCACCATTACTATACAGCAGAGCAGACTGGACCAGACTCCACCAGCTGATCGGATCCATAGGCTGTGATTTCAGGGCGCTGGGTTGGAACAGAACAGCAAGCAGCAGACAGTAATCCAATATCCCAAGTGTCTGTCTATTGCCAGCAGGACTGATAGAGGGGTCGGTGGAAGACAGGGCCGGACCAATATGATATGTGTCCATGAATTGACCTGCTGTTATGTGCAATGTAAGCTACTGATTGATGTATCTGTACAGGCTGCACAGGTGAAGGGAGCAGAGAGCTCAGGCACTCCACCTGGTGGTCATAAAGATCCTGGAAGCCCTTTAGTTCAGCTTAGTCTTGTGAACATCTGGATCTGTGAGTCTGAGGTAGCTGTAGGGAAGATAAAAGCTCATGTATTGATCTCCATGCCACATTTGGTTATATTTCATAAATGGCAACTGAGAAAGAGGTGATCCAGGAGCAACTTCGCCATTTCAGTTTTCAATAAAACATTCAAAAACTTTAATGCAATTCTTCCAGTAAAAAAGTTACAATGGGTAAAGGACATCAAAAAGCAATTCTTATCAACAAGAGGTATCAAAGGTGGTGCGGAGGCTGGTCGACGATCGTTTCGCCCCTCTATGAGGGCTTTCTCGAGACCGTATGACCCCTTAACCACATCCACGCTCATATATACCAGAAGCCACACCCCTAAGTTCTCCCACTCACCAATGGCAGCATATCCTCTAAATTGGCTCACCTGTATCCAATGTACATTTGCCGCCGCTCACCTTGCTCACGCTATATCCTGTGTGTCTATTGACAACAGGTATATTGCTCTTCCTTGTTCCGGAACGCATACTGCTTCCGCTTCCGTATACGGTGCGACACCATGCTAAGTGTTGGTTATATTTCCACTCACTTCCTGCGCCAGAGTAAGCTCCCATGGAAGCCAGACGTCGATGGAAATCATCCAACCCGTGACGCCGATAGTACAGAGTTTTCTCCTGTCAGACTCAAACCGCTTGCGAGGCAGCCACTACAGCGCACTCAGTAGGCAGTAGCAGTGTTAGGGAGTCTCGCCCAAGAAACCCTTACTGAATAGCTGCTGGGTTATGAAATGGGAAGGTTTGAACCTAGGTCTGCTATGTCAAAGGCAGAGCCCTTAAAGGACCACTGTCGCAAAAATCTTAAAATCTATATATATAAAATCGGATGTATGTGTGTGTGTGTGTGTGTGTGTGTGTGTGTGTATGTGTGTGTGTGTGTATGTGCCGCGATCACTCGAAAACCCCTTGACCGATTTGAACGAAACTTGGTATACAGGTTCCTTACTACCTGGGATGATAGGTTCTGGGGGTCTCGCGGCCCCCCTGCCCACCTGGGCGGAGCTACAAACAGCAAATCAGATTCCACCCATTCAAGTCAATGGAAAAAATGTAAAAGGCTGCCATTCTCACAGTAATCAAGCCAGAGTCCCCACACTTGGCACAGTTGGTCACTTGGTGACCGAGGTTACAAATCCAGGAAAAGCGGGTGGAGCATAAAACAGCCAATCAAAATTCAGCCATTCCTTTTAAATGGGAAAAAATGCAGCCATTCTTACACTGTTAATCGCAGGGTTCTCAAACTTGCCACACTTCGCCACTGGGTGAATAAGATTAAGATTTTGGAAAGTGGGTGGAGCCTACAACAGCCAATCAAAATTCACCTATTGCGTTTAAAGGGGAATATTTAAACTGCTGCCATTCTTACACTGTTTATGGCAGAGGCTTCAGACTTGCTGCAGTCAGTCATTAGGTGACTTGGGTCCAAATTCACTAAAGGGGCGGGGCCACAAACAGCCAATCAGATTTCTTTGCTGGATAAACTGCTTCCATTCACACAATTGTGATGCCAGGAACCTGAAAGCTCACAAAATTGGTCATTGAGTGACTGTGTGACAAGGTTACACAAAGTGGGTGGAGCCAAAAACACATTTTACTGGGAAAATATAAACTGCAGCCATTCTTACACTGTTAATGGCAGGGTTGTCAAACTTTGCACAGTTGGTCATTGAGTGAATGTGATTAAGATTTTGGGAAGTGGGTAGAGCCTACAACAGCCAATCAAAATTCAACTTTTGATTGTCAAAGGGAATATTTAAACTGCAACCATTCTTATACTGTTAATAGCAGATGCCTCAAACCTGGTACAGCTGGGCACTGGGTGACTGGGGTTCAAATTCAGAAAGGGGCGGAGCCACAAACAGCCAATCAGATATACAAAGTATTGATACCAAGGATCCCAAAGCTGATAAACTTGGTAATTGAGTGACTATATGTCAAGGTTACAAAAAGTGGGCGGTGCCAGAAACTTAATTTTTTACATGGCAGGGTTCCCAAACTTGATACAATTGGCCACTGGGTGCCTGGGATTATTATTCAGAAATGTGGGTGGAGCCTACAACAGCCAATCAAAATTCAGCTATTGATTTTCATGGGGAATATTTACATTGCTACCATTCTTACACTGTTAATGGCAGAGGCCTCAAACCTGATACAGTCAGTAATTGGGTGACTGGGGACCAAATTCACTAAAGGCGGTGGAGCCACAAACAGCCAATCAGATTTGTTAGATTGATTTCAGCCATTCTGTTATTGGCAGGGTTCTCAAACTTGACACAGTTGGCCACTGGGTGACTAGGATTAATATTTAGGAAAGTGGGTGGAGTGTACAGCAGCCAATCAAAATTCATCTTTTGATTTTCAAGGGGAATATTTACATTGCTGCCATTCTTGCACTGTTAATGGCACAGATTATTATACAGAAAAGTGGGTGGAGCCTAAAAAAAACAATCAAAATTCACCTGTTGATTTTCAAAGGGAATATTAAAATTGCTGCCATTCTTGCACTGTTAATGGCACAAGCCTCAAACCTGGTACAGTTGATCATTGGGTCACTGGGGTTCAAATTCAGAAAAGGGGATAGAGGAGGCATGGGCAAACTTGGCCCTCCAGCTGTTGAGGAACTACAAGTCCCACAATGCATTGCAGGAGTCTGACAGCCACAGTCATGACTCATAAAGGCAAATGCATTGTGGGATTTGTAGTTCCTTAACAGCTGGAGGGCCAAGTTTGCCCATGCCTGTGATAGAGCCACAAACAGCCAATCAGATGTTTCATTTCACTGGGAAAATACAAATTATTGATGCCAAGGACCCAAAGCTCACAAACATGGTCATTGAGTGACTGTGTGTCCAGTTTACAAAAAGTGGGCGGAGCCAAAAACAAATTTCAATGGGAAAATGTAAACTGCAGCCCTTCTTCACTGTTAATGGCAGGGATCTCAAACTTTGCCAAGATGGTCACTGGGTGACTGAGATTAATATTCAGGGAAGTGGGTGGAGCCTATAATAGCCAAAATAGCCAAAATAGTCAAAATTCACCTGTTGATTTTCAAAAGGAATATTTAAATTGCTGCCATTTTTACACTGGTATTAGCAGATCAGAGCAGTTTCTAGGCTAAATTTCACCCAGGGCGAGGGTGTAAAAATCGCCCCCCACCCCACCCCCATGGAGCCAGGCATAGGTGCCCGCAGTACAGGTTGAACAGGTTAGCTACGTAGGTGCCTCCAGTATAGGGTAGCCTGCATAGTTGCCCCCAGTGTAGGTTAGATAGGTAGGTGCCTGCTTTATAGGTTATCTACGTTGGTGCCTCCAGTATAGGGTAGCCCGTATAGTTGCCACCAGTGTGGGTTAGATAGGTAGGTGCCCCCAGTATAGTTTAGATAGGTAGGTGCCCGCAGTATAGGTTAGATAGGTAGGTTCCCGCAGTATAGGTTCGATAGGTAGGTTCCCCCAGTATGGGTTAGATCGGTAGGTTCCCCCAGTATAGGTTCAATAGGTAGGTTCCCCCAGTATAGGTTAGATAGGTAGGTCCCCCCAGTATGGGTTAGATAGGTAGGTTCCTGCAGTTTAGGATAGTTAGGTAGGTTCCCGCAGTATAGCTTGGCTAGGTAGGTTCCCGCAGTATAGGTTAGTTAGGTAGGTTCCCGCAGTATAGGTTAGTTAGGTAAGTTCCCGCAGTATAGGATAGTTAGGTAGGTTCCCACAGTATAGCTTGGCTAGGTAGGTTCCCGCAGTATAGGTTAGTTAGGTAGGTTCCCGCAGTATAGGTTAGTTAGGTAGGTTCCCGCAGTATAGGTTAGTTAGGTAGGTTCCCGCAGTATAGGATAGTTAGGTAGGTTCCTACAGTATAGCTTGGCTAGGTAGGTTCCCGCAGTATAGGTTAGTTAGGTAGGTTCCCGCAGTATAGGTTAGTTAGGTAGGTTCCCGCAGTATAGGTTAGTTAGGTAGGTTCCCGCAGTATAGGTTAGTTAGGTGGGTTCCCGCAGTATAGGTTAGTTAGGTAGGTAGGTTCCTGCAGTGTAGGATAAATAGGTAGGTTCCTGCAGTTTAGGTTAGTTAGGTAGGTTCCCACAGTTTAGGTTAGTTGGTATGGGCGGTATGAGTTGGGCGCAGGAGCGGGGGGAGCGAACATAATAGTAATAACTCACCTGCTTCCGCCGAACCCGCGCTGCTTCAATGTCCTTCCTTTCCCGGCATCTATCTCATTAGTCACAGTGCTTCCTGTGATGACATGCGGTATGTCATCACAGGGGGCGCTGTTACCAGGCGACGGACGCCGGGAGAGGAAAGATATTGAAACTGCGGGGAACGGATGAAGAAGGTGAGTTATAACTATTATGTCCGTTCCCCCGCTCCGGAGCCCCCCCTCCTGCCGCACAATAAAGCACCCCGGGCGATTGCACGTATCACACACCCATAGAAACGGGGCTGTAGCAGATGCCTCAAACCTGCTATAGTTGGTCATTGGGTGACTGGGGTTCAAATGTTGGAGAGGAGTGCAGCCACAGACAGCCAATCTGATTTGTTTAATTTCTATGGGAATATACAAATTATTGATGCCAAAGACCCCGAAGTTCACAAACTTGGTCATTGAGTGTTCGTGCATTAGGGTTAGAAAAAGTGGGCGGAGCCAAAACCGGTCAAATACATACACAGGCAGTTCCACGTCATTAGTGGGTGGAGACAAATGCAAATTTCACTGGGAAAATGTAAACTGCAGCCATACTTACACTGTTAATGGTAGGGTTCTCAAACTTTGCACAGTTGGTCACTGGGTGACTGGGTTAAATATTCAGAAAAGTGGGTGGAGCCTACAAAAGTGAATCAAACTTCACCTATTGCTTCTCAAGGGGAATATTTAATTGCTGCCATTCTTGCACTGTTAATGGCACAGGCCTCAAACCTGCTACAGTTGGTCATTGGGTGACTGGGGTTCAAATTCAGAAAAGGGGTGGAGCCACAAACAGCCAATCAGATTTTTTTCATTTCAATGCAAATTATTGTTTCCAAAGACCGCAAAGCTCACAAACTTGGTCATTGAGTAATTGTGTGTTAGGGTTAGAAAAAGTGGGCGGAGCCAACACTAGCCAAATACATACCCGGGCAACGCCGGGCAATCAGCTAGTTTAAAATATATGTAAACACATACAAATAAAAAGTATGTTTCTTCCTGGGTAAAATAAGCCATAGATTACTTTTTTTCCTTTGTTGCTGTCACTCAGGGGCGTTTCTAGGTTCCTGGGAGATCCGGGGCACCCCTGGGCACCAAGATGCGCCACGCGGCAAAAAAATGGGCATGGTCATGCTGTGTAAAGTGGGCGTGGTCATAGGTGGGGCCAAATGTACATGAACATAGCAGCGGTGTAACTTAAATATATTCAATAGGCAGTATTTCACACATATAAGCCCCTCACCTGGCTTCTAAGCACAGAGTATGGAATCACACACCACTAGCGAGGTGCTGAACCAATATTGTAATCCACAACAAATTCCAGAAGGTCCGCACACTCTTAAATACCAAGTTCTGTTTATTTCAAACACATGACACAACCGACACAACCATTCCAAGAACTTGGAATGGTTGTGTCACGTGTTTGAAATAAACTGGACTTGGTATTTAAGAGTGTCCTCACCTGGCTTCTGTCTTGCGTTCGGCTGGTTGGCCTGTGCACTGTACTCGGCTGGCGGTTATGCTGTGCTGGCCTGGCTGGTGGTGATGCTGTGCCGGCCTGGCTGGTGGTGATGCTGTGCCGGCCTGGCTGACGGTGATGCTGTGCCAGCTTGGCTGGCGGTGATGTTGAGCCGGCCTGGCTTTGCTAGGTGACTTGCTGGGTGCCTTGCTTTGCTGGGGGCTTTGCTGGGCTGGGGGCTTTACTAGGCTTTGCTTAGCTGTATGCTTTGCTGAGCTGGGACCAAGAGGCTCAGCTAGGCTGGGGGGTTTGCTTTGCTGAGGGCTCTGCTTTGCTAGGCTGGGGCCCTGGGGATTTGCTTGGCTGTAGAGAGGTAGGTGCCTCCAGTATAGGTTAGATAGGTATGTTCGAATAGTATAGGTTAGATAGGTAGCTTCCCCCAGTATAGGTTAGATAGGCAGCTTTCCCCAATATAGACTAGATAGGTAGCTTCCCCCAGTATAGATTAGATAGGTAGCTTCCCCCAGTATAGGTTAGATAGGTAGCTTTCCCCAATATAGATTAGATAGGTAGCTTCCC
Organism: Hyperolius riggenbachi; assembly: GCF_040937935.1. Lineage (NCBI taxonomy): Eukaryota > Metazoa > Chordata > Amphibia > Anura > Hyperoliidae > Hyperolius > Hyperolius riggenbachi. Next base: position 332,311,089 of record NC_090651.1, read on the forward strand.
CCAGTATAGATTAGATAGGTAGCTTCCCCCAGTATAGGTTAGATAGGTAGCTTTCCCCAATATAGATTAGATAGGTAGCTTCCCCCAGTATAGATTAGATAGGTAGATTCCCCCAGTATAGATTAGATAGGCAGCTTCCCCCAGTGTAGATTAGATAGGTAGCTTCCCCCAGTATAGATTAGATAGGCAACTTCCCCCAGTATAGATTAGGGGCTTGATTCACTAACCGGCACTAAGCCAGTTAGTGTGCCTTATCACTTAGTGGGCACAAACTACAGCGCTAACCTTATCTGAGGTTAGTGTGCCTTATCTGCAGTTTGCGATGTAGCTTTGTCCATCTGTTAGTGTGCACAAAGCTACTTAAGGCACACTAACTCAGATAAGGCATACTAACCAGCTTAGCGCCGGAAAACTCTTTTTTACTCCGGCGCTAACACTTAGTGCCGGTTAGTGAATGAAGCCCTAGATAGGCAGCTTCCCCCAGTATAGATTAGATAGGCAGCTTCCCCCAGTATAGGGTTAGCTAGGCAGCTTCCCCCAGTATAGATTAGATAGGCAGTTTCCCCCAGTATAGATTAGATAGGCACAGGGCCGGCCCTAGACTTTTTGCCGCCTGAGGCAAAATTTAAAAAAAAATCGCCCCCCCCCCCCGTGTGGGTGGGGGGCACCGAGCTGGAGGGGTATAGGGCAGGAAGGGTGTATTGGGCCTAGCGGTGGGGAGGGGGTTGGACCCCCCCTCCCTCGTCTGGGTCCCCCGATCTGCGCTCCCCTCCAGCTGAAAATAGTTAAGTTCTAGCGTATAGATAAGAGGCAATGGGCGGGGATCACTCACCACTATGGGCGGTGTTGCAGGAAGTGACATGGAGGGCTCACTGGAATGCGTAAAAGGTGAGTGATCCTCACCCGTTGCCTCTTATCTATACGCTGGAACTTAACTATTTTCAGCTGGAGGGGAGCGCAGATCGGGGGACCCAGGCGAGGGAGGGGGGGTCCGACCCCCCTCCCCACCGCTAGGCCCAATACCCCATTTCTGCCCGCTACTCCTCCAGCTCGGCGGGCGGCCCCCCACCCACGGACAGGCAGGTGCTGCCCCCCCAGATATGCCGCCTGAGGCAAATGTTTCACCCCGCCTCATGAGCGGGCCGGCCCTGGATAGGCAGCTTTCCCCAGTATAGATTAGATAGGCAGCTTCCCCCAGTATAGATTAGATAGGCAGCTTTCCCCAGTAAAGATTAGATAGGTAGCTTCCCCCAGTATAGATTAGATAGGTAGCTTCCCCCAGTATAGATTAGATAGGCAGCTTCCCCCAGTATAGATTAGATAGGCAGCTTCCCCCAGTATAGATTAGATAGGCAGCTTCCCCCAGTATAGATTAGATAGGCAGCTTCCCCCAGTATAGATTAGATAGGCAGCTTCCCCCAGTATAGGTTAGCTAGGCAGCTTCCCCCAGTATAGATTAGATAGGCAGCTTCCCCTAGTATAGATTAGATAGGCAGCTTCCCCCAGTGTAGGTTAGCTAGGCAGCTTCCCCCAGTATAGATTAGATAGGCAGTTTCCCCCAGTATAGATTAGATAGGCAGTTTCCCCCAGTATAGATTAGATAGGCAGCTTCCCCCAGTATAGATTAGATAGGCAGCTTCCCCCAGTGTAGGTTAGATAGGCAGCTTTCCCCAATGTAGATTAGATAGGCAGCTTCCCCCAGTGTAGATTAGATAGGCAGCTGTCCCCAGTATAGGTTATATAGGCAGCTTCCCCCCGTATAGGTTAGATAGGCAGCTTCCCCCCGTATAGGTTAGATAGGCAGCTTCCCCCAGTATAGATTAGATAGGCAGCTTCCTCCAGTATAGATTAGATAGGCAGCTTCCCTCAGCGTAGGTTGGATAGGTAGCTTCCCCTAGTGTAGGAGGGGGCACTGGGCGGAGTGGCGGGGGGGGGGGGGGGATTGGGCAATTAAAAACTCACCTTCCTTCAGATCGACGCAGGCACAGCTTCCATGTGCTTCCGACTTCCTCCTTCGGCGTCCCTCGCATTGGTAACAGCGCCCCCTGTGATGTCATCACTGGGTGCGCTGTATCCAAGGCGACAGACACCGGGTGGAGGAAGTCGGAAGCACATGGAAGCTGTGCCTGCATCGATTTGAAGGAAGGTGAGTTTTTAGCTGCCCAATCCCCCCCCGCCACTCCGACCAGTGCCCCCTACTGCCACTCAATCGATCCGGGGCACCATGGCAACAGGTTTCAGGCCGGTGCCCCGGATCAAAGGCCCTAGCGACGCCTCTGCTGTCACTTACAGTAAGTAGTAGAAATCTGACAATACTGACAGGTTTTGGGCTAGTCCATCTCTCCATAGGGAATTCTCAGCATGGCCTTTATTCTTTATAAAGACATTCCCTGAAAAGGATTTATACAAAGATGCTGGCTAGCCTCCCTGCTCACTGTTCACTTTTTGGCAGTTGGAGGAACAACTGCTTATCACCAAGTGCATTTGAAAATAAAAGAGATGAGGCGATGGGCTAGTCCAAAACCTGTTGGTTCTGTCAGATATTTACTTTTTGGACATTATATGGAGGAACACTATCGGCGATAACGAGGAAGTGTTCATTTTTTTTTTTTTACAGGGCAACTTACTTCCGTTTATTATGAATGGACATGACCCCGATCGGGGTCATGTCCATTCATTCCAGCCACTGAGATTGGATCAGGGGCGCCCATCACCAATTGCTGGAACATAATTGCTGCCGGGTACAAGCATCAGCCGCGTGCACAACACCTGCAGTATACGCATCCAGTTAGACTAGAGCAGCGTTTATCTGGACAACTATAGTTATCCAGATAGACTGAAGTGGTTATGGTGCAATTCCTATTGCCGACAGTCAGGCAGAAATCCTATTTGGAGAAATTGCATGGGTTTTGCTGAAATGCAAAATTACATGTGAAGATGCACATACTACTTTCCTATGGACATTTGTGGTCAAGTGTTATAATGTGCATTTTTTCACGTGCGGTGATAAAAATACCAGCTTTGTTGCTGTTTTTTGCACCCCCTGTGCAATGCCTCATTTGTCATGTGGGTGTCTCATCAGTACAATCAAAAAAACATCCTTGAGTCCACCTGTGGTAAAATCAGTTGATTGGACATGATTTGGAAAGGCACACACCTGTCTCTGTAAGGTCCCACAGTTGGCAGTTCATGTCAGAGCACAAACCAATCATGAAGTCAAAGGAATATCTAACACTTTAAAAGGTCCCAATGAGTACAGTGGCCTCTGTCATCCGTAAGTGGAAGTAGTTCAAAACCTCAAGGACTCTTCCTAGAGCTGGCCGGCCATCTAAACTGAGCGATTGGAGGCAAAGGACCTCAGTCAGGGAAATGACCTGAACCCAATGATCACTCTGTCAGAGCTTCAGAGGTCCTCGACAAAGTAGTGAGCTTCGACAATGTATTGAGCAAAGGCTGCGAATACTCATGTACGTGATTTCTCCGTTTTTTAATACATTTTTAAAAACCTCAAGTAAACATTGTATGGTGAGGTTACTGCTACTACAGAATAATCAATACTGTATATCAGTATATGTATTAACTGGAATTAACGGTTATCTTATCTTATCTTACTAATATTATAAATGCGAAAGTTTGGATGTTTGTTACTCGATCACGCAAAAATGGCTGAACGGATTTGAATGAAATTTGGCACACACATAGTACATTACCTGGAATAAAGTATAGGATACTTTTTATTCCCATAACCAAAAAGCGGGGAGAGACAAATACAAATTTTACTGGGAAAATGTAAACTGCAGCCATTCTTACACTGCTAATGGTAGGGTTCTCAAACTTCGCACAATTGGTCACTGGGTGACTGGGATTAATATTCAGAAAAGTGGGTGGAGCCTACACAAGCCAATCAAAATGCACCTATTGATTTTCAAGGGGAATATTTAATTGCTGCCATTCTTGCACTGTTAATGGCACAAGCCTCAACCCTGGTACAGTTGGTCATTGGGTGACTAGGGTTTAAATTCAAAAAAGCGGGTGGAGCCACAAAGAGCCAATAAGATTTGTTTCATTTCAATGCAAATTATCGATGACAAAAAAACGCAAAACCCCCAAAGAGCTATCAGCTAGTGTATATATATATATATACAAAGATAAATAAACACTCCTTCAAGCCTATGAGCATTTCAGTGCATGCTTTTCACCCTTCTCTTTTCATAACTAGGGTTATACAGGTGGCAGCCATTAGCAATTCCTCCTTTGCCGGACACCACCTACTCCACCAGTTTGCCGGATTCTGTCCCGGCAATATGAAAGGAAGGGGAGGGGTTTCTCCAATAAATGTAAAATATTTTATATTTGTCATCATGCAGCTGAAAAAAGGCTGCTATTTATTATTATAATTTAGAAAATAGATTTTATTTCTGAAATCTTGTATTTTTAATTTGGGTCCACTTTAAGATAATGTATCGTTCCATAGATCTTCTGTCTGCAAACACTTTACAAGTAGGACTTTATAGCATATAAAATATATCTGGTTCAAGCTATGGCATCTTCATTTCTATCTAGCAGCAGCCGAATCAGTTTGAATAACTGCCCTTATAAGAATTCTAACTGAATGCACAAAGGCCAAGAAGACCAGCCTAAAGGACGACTCCGTGTGGATGTTTTTGCTTTGGATGGAGAACATCAGAGCTCCAGGCTCAGGAATATAAGATTTTAATGAGCTGATGTGGAGAACTGGAGAGGATTAGTCAGATGTTTCCCGTCTCTGAGGCACAGTGCTGGGGATGTGAGGAGAGAGATTTCCCCTATATCTTCTGCCACTGGATTTCAATACAGCCCTTCTGTAGGTAGGTATCTGAGATGTGGAGAGACTTGTTGGGCCCAGAGGTGGAGTCAGATCCAGCTGTATTCCTGCTGCATTGTAATAGGATGCCTAGTAAAGAATATTAAGCATGTATGCTAATAATAAAGTGTACCTGCCAGAGGCTTCCGCCGCCCTTCTCCATCTCGCTGTTCCAGTGTTGGGCCCCCCAGAAGCTTGTTGGCATGAGTTGGTCGATTAAGCTCAGACACACTGCACAGGCGCATATGGCTCACGCTTGCGCAGTAGCATACAGCTGAGTGGGTTCAGCTTCCTCTGCCGAGACCAAGCAGCAGCTATTTGCAAATGCGCAGGTGTGAGCCATCCTGCTCAGTGTGGCTATGCTTATTTGCATACGGTAGCGCAGCAACGAGCTTCTGAGGGTCTCAGCGTTGGATGAGTGGTTGGGAGGAGGGCATGGGAAGTTTCCTCCAGAGGCTTCCCTCTACCAAGGTAAGTAAATAATTTTATGTGGATCTCACAGGTTTGCTTTAAAGTGCACCTGAGCCAAAGCTCTGATACAAAATGAGATATTTTCCTAAAGAGAGGGAAGCCTCAGGATCATATTGAGGCTTCCCTCGGTGCTCTGATATCCCCCCCATGCTGAGAGCAGCCTTTCAGAAGACTGTCAACAATCATATCAGGGCCGGGCACTTCCTCTTCCATCAGGGCTGGCGCGCAGTAGCCGCACGAGGACCACGCGCATGCGCAGTAAGACGAAGTTGCTTGTGTACTTGTGCTACTGCGCATGCACAGCCGCGCTCGTAACCGGAGAGGAGCGCGGCCCCCTTCTACATCTGAGTAAAGGGGTACATCAGAACACGGAGGGAAGACTCAATAGGATTCTAAGGCTTACCTCTCTTTAGGTAAATATCTCTTTTGAACCTGAGCTATGAGTGTGCATAGTACACACCACTTAATGCAGGAGAAACAGATATTAATCAGCCCTTTGGTAATGACTCTTGGCTAGAAGACACCAAGAAAAGAACCAACCACTAAATTCACAGCTCATATTACAGACACAGCATGTAGTAAGACCTTTGCTACAAGAACACACTGTCACCCTGTGGTTGTAGCTGGTAATACATCTTACCTGATAGATGCACACAGAATAGACTGTTGTTGCTAAATACACATTCCAATGTGAATGGTATGTGTGCCAAGTGTTTTAGGGTCCTAATTTATGGAGTAAGCTAGTGAGTCTTAAGGTGGCCACTAACGATACAATTTGCTGAACAATCTTTTCCAAACAATTATTTGTATGAACGATTGGTAATGATCGTTTGGGGCCACTAATGGACAAAAAATATCCTAACCAATCCAACGGGATCGATCCAAAAATCAGATCAATTACATTAATCTGATCAAATTGGGTAGGAAATTTTAGTCGGTTAGAGATCCCAAATGAACGTTTACGGTTGTGCATACGAATAATCGTTTGTAAACGATCATTCGCCAAATTGTACCATTAGTGGCTACCTTTAGATCTGCAATAGTAAATTGGTGGTTTTTTTTTATAGATTTATGACTTCATTTGAACTCAGTGTTCTATAGGCTATAAAGACATCTATGTTGGTATTTGGGATTTGTATTTTGTTAAAAAAATAATAAAGTCATGGCTTGAAGCGACATCAGAGGCGGATATCTGTGTGTCACCCTGCAGGGACGCTGTTGTGAGGCTCGGCTGCCTCGAATGATGATCAGCCTCATAATTGGGCTTAGAGAGACACTAGTGAAGTCTGCCTGTACACTGGAGGATCACTCACTGCGGGGCGAGGAGACAACAAAGCGTATTAGCTGAAACTCCACTTCTCTTGCAGCTGGAAAAGAAGCCTTCCTCAGTGTGACACGTCGCTTGTATCTGATAGAATCAAAGTCACCAAGAAACGACCGGGGATATCATAAAGCCAAATGCTGGTTGTTCAAATGCATTTTAATGATCGTTAAAGAGATCGGCGTGAAAGCCAACTCCAGGCAAGGATGATTCACTAATTCTCTGCATGCTCTGAGTGGCAGAACTTTCCTTTCATCCGTGTACACGCTCCTTGATTAGCTGATGTGAAATAAATTAGTTTTAAAGAAGATGTAGATGTTTTTTTTTTTTCTAATTTGCTCCTTTTCTCCTTACCCCTTAAGTTAAAGGACCACTATCGCGGAAAAAGTAAGCAGTTAAAGGATACCCGAAGTGACATGTGACATGATGAGATAGACATGGGTATGTACAGTGCCTAGCACACAAATAACTATGCTGTGTTCCTTTTTTTTTTCACACTGTAGTCACTTCCTGTCTGAGTCAGGACTTAGTCAGCCACTTACATACCTGATATTTAACTCTTTCAGGCAAAGAAAGAAAAAAAGGAACACAACAGTTATTTGTGTCCTAGGCACTGTACATACACATGTCTATCTTATCATGTCACATGTCACTTCAGGTATCCTTTAAAATCTGACAGAACCGACAGGTTTTGGGCCAGTCCCCCCTCCTCCCCTCTGCCTCTGATATCAATGGCTAGTAACACCTTCTCCTCCTCCTGCCCAGACTGAGCTCCCAAGAGCCCTTGCTACTGCCAAGGCTCTCTGAAAACCTGTGGGCGTGGTTTATTTAGTTTATAGGGCATTAGAGTATTAAAACAAAAAAGTATTTGGCTTGAGGAATGCCCTATAACCAATAGGAAAGGAACACAATTATGCAATGAGTAAAAGTTCACCTCGGATCCACTTTAAAGGACACCCAAGGTGAAAATTAACTGATGTGATAAACAATTGCATCTATCCTCCTTCTACTAGAAATGACTTTTTTTAGATATCCCACAGATTTATTTTATATTTAAATTTACTTTTTACATTTTTGCTGTTTAATTGTTTCTGCTCAGTGACACATTCATTGAAGTATGCCAGAGCTTAAATCTATAAACTATTGACCCCCTTTATATCTTTTCTGTTCTCAGAAGCCATTTTCTGCTAGGTAAGTGCTTTATGGCTGTATTTCCTTATCAGTGAGGGTTATGCAGTAGTCTGACCCAGTCCTGACAGATACTGTCACTTGCATACCTGTTTTTTAAACCTTTCATGCAGAGAAAGAAAAAAGCAACACAGCATAGTTATTAGTGTGCTAGGCACACTGTACACACAAGTCTATCTCATCACATCACATGTCACCTCCGGTATCCTTTAAGATCACCATCTCTTCTGAAGGTGGACTTCACTGATATGGCAAAGCCAGGACTGTTTTCAGGCCATTTTGGTGCTCCAGGCAAGGCACTTACTGGTGGTGCTGGCCGTGTCTATCGGGGATCTAGAACTCGAGGAGGAGGCAGCAGACAAACATGGGCCTGGGTACCGTGACTGAGATTCAGGCGCAATCGCCTTTCAAGGCTCTGCCTTGGCCCTAGATATAAACAGGAGCATGCAGCTGAGCGTTTGTGTTTAGGTATTCACTACTCTGGAGCGTTTGTGTATGGACACGACTGCCAAATCTGTGGGCAGCTTTATTATTCTCTGTACAGATTTCCATTTGTCAAACACTGATATTTTAAATCACAAACCTTGCCCATACACTGGCTGTATTTCATAATTGTGCTTATTGCTCCTATTATGCCAATTCCTGCTCCTCTGTATCTCACCCATCTATAAGATACCTAAAAACTGTCTCTCTTTATTGAGTCTGCAGTATCTACAGCCTAGTACAAAAATTAGATGGTTCTTGGCCGAGGCGGGTGAGTCAGGGGCCAGGGCCACCGCTTCTGAGAGTCTAGCATGTTTGTGGCAGCCCCCGGCCCTCCCTGATGCATCGCCAAGAGATCTGGAGTGCTGAATTATCTTGCCAAGTGCATTGTTCTCTGTATTACTGCTCCCGCTCCATCCTGCAAAGTGTGCCATCCATTTACCCTCCTCGCTTCGTGGCAACAGTATGGCCTAGCGATCTTACAGGCTAATGATGGGTCTGTGCAGCACTTGGATCCAAAGGCAAGGCAAGGCTGTTTTTGGATATAATCAAACCAGACAGGTATAACTGGGATAACACCCTCAAGAGGGGGCAACACAGATTTTAGCACACTGTGCTTTATGGAATGCTTAAGGTCCGTACACACGCCGGACTTTAGGCAACGACGGGTCCGTCGTTGCCTCCCGCTGGGTGGGCGTGCCAGCGACAGTCCGGCGTGTGTACGCTCTGTCGTCAGACTGATACGGCTGTTTCTGAGCGATCCGCCCGGCGTGTGTACGCTGCTTTATAGACAACTGGTAATTCCATTAAGAAAGGTAAGAATAGTCATTTTACTACCTAAATGGGCATGCTGATTAGCTTAACAAAGGAAGCCAATGACATGGCAGGTGTCATTAATGTGCTAATTAAGTTGTAATTGTTTCAGAATTTGATCTGCATTGATTGTTGCAGCTCTTCTGGATCTCCAGGACAATATTTGGATACGTAAAGACCCAGGCAGTATGTAACTAGTGTATTTTTATGAAGTGGCCCACTCTCATAACAATTTTAGAAAGTGTTTGTGGATTCAGGTCTGATCTGGTAAAATCTTTTATTTGAGAATTAATATAATTTCTGCATAAAACCTATATAATCTATCAGTTTGTTATCGGAGTCAGCAAAAGTAATACATTTATAGGCCATGGTCATTCCCAAGATGGGAAATGGGCGGGGGGGGGGGGGGGGAGTTAAAAAAGTGTCTTGCCTGGGGCACCAAAATGCCCTGAAACGACCCTGCCGCCCCCCCCCCCCCCACTCGGCCACACAGACGGCGATCAGACCCCCCCCAACAGGACATCCCCCTAGTGGGGAAAAAAGGGGGGCAGGGAAGTCTGATCGCCCTGCCTCAAACCTGATCTGTGCTGCGGGCTGGAGAGCCCACGCAGCACAGATCAGTGAAAAATGCCCTGGTCCTTAAGTGGTTAAAGTGTAACTGTCGGGCAAAAAAAAAATCAAAAATCAATTCTTTATTTTTATCTGGTAAACAAGTAATAAGGATGCTAACCAGGAAATCCAAAAGTTAAAATTACTATTACTTTTCTTGTTGATAAATGATAATTCCCCAGTTTACCTGACTCTTATTTGGTACACACAAAATTTGGTACACAAAAAGGAAGTTGCAGGGCATGCTGGGTTGTCCTTTTTTTGCTTCTCTACTTCCCCTCAGACTTAACTAATGCAGCCTGATTGGCTAAAGTCTCTTTCCCTCCTGTTTTCCCCTCCCACATCTCTGTTCCTCTCTGATTGGCCAATATGTCTCATGCTGAGACAATGCACTTTCTATAATGAAGGGCAGGCTAATCAGGCAGAAAATAGTAAGGGAGGAAATTGCATCAAGATTGGCCTCAAAATAGCCACAGTTAAAATGGGAAACGCTAAGAAGGATTTTCTCTTTTTTTAAAAGGACTTACGAGGCCAAGATTTTAGAAAAAAAAAATAAAAAAAGTTAGCTACCTGCGTCAGCTTGTCAGGCACGGAGGACGCCGCCCGCGCCCTCCTTGCCGTTCCGCCGGGTCCCCGCCGCTCAGTAGCCCCCCCCGAACGGTCCCTGACCGCGCGGCTCGGGCTCTCCAGCCTGTACAAAGATGGCGGCCGGAGCTGGCCGCGGCTGCGCAGTACGCATAGCCGCGAGAGCGGCTGCGCAGCTCTGAGGCCAACCCCCCGATACACGTAACAGTAGCGTGGATCGGGGGTTGGCCTTAGAGCTGCGTAGCCGCACTCGCGGGTATGCGTACTGCGCAGCCGCGGCCAGCTCCAGCCGCCATCTTTGTACAGGCTGGAGAGCCCGACCCGGGCCACGCGGTCGAGGACCGTTCGGGGGGCTACTGAGCGGCGGGGACCCGGTGGAACGGCACGGAGGGCGCGGACGGCGTCCTCCGTGCCTGACAAGCTGACGCAGGTAGCTAACTTTTTTTATTTTTTTTCTAAAATCTTGGCCTCGTAAGTCCTTTAATGCAGAAAATTCACTAAAATCAAAACGTGGACAGTGCAATACATATGTAAGTAGAGCAAGTATTTATCTCCTTCTATATATATGTGTTTGTTTTTTCTGAGATAGTATGGCTGACAGCTTCTCTTTAATATGATCCATGGTATACTGTAAAGCAGGGCTTTTCAATCTTTTCACTAATTGTACCACTTTTATCACCTGAAAATTTAGAAGTACCACCCATGGGCCTGCGCAGTAGAGCGGACCCGATCAGGCTCGGCTGTTACCACCAAAATCAAAGCGGAGAGCTGCTACGGCGTATGCGGGTATGCTGACAAGCAGATCTTTGGGCGTCTTTTGCTGGATCCCCTTTACTGTGGAGGAAGGTGGAAGCCTCTTTAGCCCCCGAGGTCCTCGCTGTGCTGCCCTGCAGAATATTTCAGACCTCAGATCAGCAGTAACCCGACTGTCACGGTCACTGTGCACAGATTGCCTGGCTGTCTCTTTACCACTGATCTGAGGTCTGAAGTATGCTGCAGGGCAGAACAGCGGGGAGCGAACGAGGGGAGCTTAACTTTGCAGGGGCAAGATGGGATGATGACAAGTGGCAGACAAACCTGGTGTGTACCACCTGGCCAACAGCAAAGTACCACTGGTGGTACGCGTACCACAGGTTGAAAAGCCCTGCTGTAAAGCATTGCTGAAAATGTCAGCACTACATAAACATAAAATAATAATACAGTAAAGTCAAGGATATCTGGAACTCAAGTATCCTGTAGTCTCAAGCAACCTGGGGGGGGGGGGGGAGGGGGGGGTCTGAAACAGGGCCGTTCCTATCTAAGTTTGCAGAGCAGTGCGCAGCGGAAGCTACTTACTAGAGCTTCAGGCAGTGGCGTAGCTAGAGATTATGGGGCCCCATAGCAAAACATTCATATGACCAGCAGATGTAGGCACTTTTGAGTAATGCTGCCTGCTCCTATCCCATAGATAAAAGTTAACTGAGCAATTTACATTCTAATGCAATCTACACTGCATATAGTCCATGGGAACTGAGATAAAGTCAGAGCATGGAGGAAAGCAAGAAAGGTAATAGTAAACACAATGATGTGCCACTTGGGCCCCCTCTGCTCCAGGGCCCCATAGCAGCTGCTATGACTGCTTTGGCTATTGCTACGCCCCTGGCTTCAGGCGCCAGTCTTCTTCACTGCTGCAGCTGCCTGCTGCTTTGCTACACCCTCACATGGCTCCTGACAGGTCACCTGGGAAGCAGGAGATTTGGGCGCGTGAGTAAAGTGGACAAAAAGGGCGCCCCATTCACTCCCATTATAAATATCGTTTAATGGGCGCCGAACAGGGAAAAAAAGGCGCCGGAGATTATTAACGTTTTACAAACGGCGCCCGGAGATTTTTAAGGTTTTAGAACTGTGCTTGTGATGATTTAATTTTACAAAATGAGCCCATGACGAATAACGTTTATAAAGGTACTAAATCACTATTTCTAAAACATTTCTAAAACATTATTATCCCCCCCAAAAAATTTACATTTTTTTATTTAAATTTTTTATTTATTAACCCATTCAGGTTCCGTGGTTTTCACGTGAGAAATGTTCACCTCCCATTCATTAGCCTATAACTTTATCACTGCTTATCACAATGAACTGATCTATATCTTGTTTTTTCCGCCACCAATTAGGCTTTCTTTGGGGGCTACATTTTACTAAGAGCCACTTTACTGTAAATGCATTTTAACAGGAAGAATAAGAAAAAAATGGAAAAATTCATTATTTCTCAGTTTTCAGCCATTATAGTTTTAAAATAATACATGCCTCCATAATTAAAACTCACGTATTGTATTTGCCCATATGTCCCGGTTATTACACCGTTAAAATTATATCCCTATCACAATGTATGGCGACAATATTTTATTTAGAAATAAAGGTGCATTTTTTCCATTTTGCATCTATCACTATTAACAAGTTTAAAATAAAAAAAATATAGAAATATTTCATCTTTACATTGATATTTAAAAAGTTTAGACCCTTAGGTAAATATTTACATGTTTTTTTTTTTTTTTATTGTAATGGTTTTTTTTTTATAGTAAACATTTTATTTGGGTAGTTTTGGGAGGGTGGGAGGTAAACAATAGATTTATAATGTAAATGTGTGTTCATTTTAATTTATTTTTACTTTCAGTTGTAGTATTACTTTTTGGCCACAAGATGGCGGCCATGAGTTTGTTTACATGACATCACTCTAAGTGTAACACACGCTTAGAGTGACGCATCGGGGAGGGAACAGCCAGAAAAAGCACAGCTTCCGAGAGAAGCTGTCGCTTTTTCAGCGGGGGAGAGGAATCAGTGATCGGGCACCATAGCCCGATACATTGATTCCCTGGCTACCGAATCCAAGTCCAGGAGTGCGCGTGCACGCGCGCGATCGGCCGCGGGAGCGCGCATGGTTCCTGGACGTAGTTTCTACGTCCAGGAACCAAAATAGGTTAATGTTTGTAAAACATTATTATCCATAGGGGGTCTTAGGTTTAGGCACCACCAGGGGGGGTCTTAGGTTTAGGCACCACCAGGGGGGTCTTAGGTTTAGGCACCACCGGGGGGTCTTAGGTTTAGGCACCACCAGGGGGGGTCTTAGGTTTAGGCACACCAGGGGGGGTCTTAGGTTTAGGCACCACCAGGGGGGTCTTAGGTTTAGGCACCACCAGGGGGGTCTTAGGTTTAGGCACCACCAGGGGGGTCTTAGGTTTAGGCACCACCAGGGGGGTCTTAGGTTTAGGCACCACCAGGGGGGTCTTAGGTTTAGGCACCACCAGGGGGTCTAGGGGTTAGGGATAGGTACAGGGAGGGTTTTTAACAAACGTAAATTTTAAGTTTCAGTTTAGAAACAGGGAAGATTAACGTTTTAAGAATTGCCGATCTCATACACATTATTTAATGATTTATAAATTCTTAAAACACTATTTGTAAACGAAATTCTACACAATATTTTTATAAACGATAATACTGCTTATCGTTTACACCACGCGCCCTTTTTTCCCGTCGCCCTTTTTTGATGTACGCAGTCACCTGACCCACATATCAAGTCACATGCACACATCGGAGCCATGCTGAGGATGCAGCAGCGCAGCTGGGAGCTGCAGGAAGTAAAGGAGACACCCAGAGCTTTTGTAAGTAGTATATGCTGCGCACTGCTCCGCATTTCATTCATATGTGGGGAGAGGTTAGTGTTAACTTTAGGCCCGGTTGCTTGACTTCTCCAGGAACCAGCAAGAACACATATCAGCAACAGGCAATTCCTACCTATGACGGATAACAGGTCTTTACTGTAATAATAATGTGATACAGAGGCAGTTGCCAGCTCAATCATGTGAAGTGTGATTTTAGTGACAGGTCTGCTTTAAGAGCCATATAACCAGTCTGGGTAGTTAATCAGCATGCTTATTTAGCTGTCAGACGTAAAGGAAGACAGTGATTGGGGTGCTGAAGAGGGACAGCCAGGTGCTATCATTTAGTGTACAACACACTACATCAACCTGTGAACTCTGCAACTTCCAATATTACACAGTCCTCAATGTTTCTGCTCTCATCCATCTCTCACGTCTGCTGTAGATCTCATCCAATCCTCCTCAATCTCTCTCCCTCTCTCTCTCTCTCTGCCTCTCTCTCATTCCATTCATTCGTGTTTGGAATACAGATAGAAGCTTTCAATATTCCATTCGCACAACAGCTAACAGCATCAATGGGGAGAGGAGGGAGGCAGCGAGAGGGAGAAGAGGGGGTGGCGAGAGAGAAAGCGGTCATAGGAGACAGGCAGATGGACAACTAATAAAACAATGAGTAAAAGGGATTATCAGAGCGAGAGGAGTCCAGCATGCCGGCGATGATCCCTCCTTTATGCAGATTTCTCTATAGAACCCCGATGCGCTGTCTGCATCCTCACCCACAGATGTAGCCCTCTCTCTGCCCACTCGCCCTGTGCCTCTCATTGTGTGCCTGGGAAGTGCCTCATTGTGCAGCACTCTCACGTATTCGCTATGCGTCATGGCCTGTTTCCTAGGGTCTCCCTTCTGTCCACTAGGAGGGTCTCCGGAGATGGTGAGCTGCATACATCATCTTACACCGATCTCCCCTCTCCTGCAGTGTTACGCACACAACTTCCTCTAGGGGCTTCATCGAGGGGCTACCGAAGCCACTATACTATACTAAAGTTGATTTCCTGGCGCAGTAATTATTATTATTGATTATTATTGATTTATATAGCGCCACCATGGTACATAATACCGAATTTCATAAAATAAATGTCACGAAAGAGACATAACCCTGCCCTTGTGAGCTAACGATCAAAAGGATTAGAGAGGGAGCAACAGGTAACAGAATGAGTAAACTGGCTTTTTCCAGAAGCAATATGTTCCTTAGGCCTAGTTCACACAACAAAAAAGCAATCGCAATTGCTAATAATCTACTGCAATTTTGTAAAGCGCTTTTCAGAGCGATTTTTAAAGGAATGTGCTTTTTTGCACATTCCTTTAAGAAAAATAGCTGTAAAAATGGTTCAGGGAGCATGTTTTTGATTTTTTTTAAAAAAATCCAAATGCTGCAGTGAGAACACCCTCATAGGGTGACAATGCTTTAGTGCTTTGCGGATCACAAGCAATCGGCAAACTGAGAGCAATCGCTCATAGTGTGAACCAACTCTCACTCAGGTTCTGTAAGGAAAGGAATGAGTCTGAAAGGAATGGCCTACGTTGGATGGCATTCTTGTCTGAAAAGGTGAGATTCAAAGAAATGTTTTTAACCGGTATGATTCTTTCCAGGATTTTAGGGTCTAAAAGCGGTGCAATTTTTTTGCATGCTTTTAGACCCTAAAACTGGGAAAAGAATCATGCTGCTAGGGAAATCTGCAGCAGCCCAGCACTGACTCACCTCTCTGGGATCCAGCGCTGCAGTTTTCCCTCCGTCCTTCGGGTGGCGCTGTAACCCTGTAGTGAGATCGCAGTCTGTCGTCATGACGACAGACAGCAATCTCACCAGAGGAAGAAAATCGCCAGCCGACGTCGGGATCCTCCTCGGGGATTGCCACACAGGGAAAATCCCTGATCATTGCACTACTGACACGTTGCTTGCACACTCCGCTCCACAAGCTGGGGGACACAGGTAGTCCTGTGCAGCACACTCTGCACACCATTTTGCAGGGGATGGGTGCCATGGACACAGCAGGGAGCAAGCTGGTAAGAGGAGGATCACTAGTGCACAATCCTTACCTCTGCCAGTAACAAAATCTGCTCCACCATGTTTTTCTCTACTGACTCGCATATAAGCCGAGGGGGGTAACTTTTCAGCACATTTTTATGCTGAAAAATTAGGCTTATACTCGAGTATATACAGTACTTGCAAATTAGTGGACATGACAAAACTGCCACGAGCAGGGAGCAGCCCTTGGTCTATGAGGTTTTACACTGGGTCCCATCAAACTAATGCTAATACAGCATTCTACCCAGAATTTTTTTCAGCCAGGTGGCATGAAAAAGTAGCCGGGTGGGGCGAGATGAGAGAATGCAGGGTCGGTGCTTTTCTGCACAACTCTGCTTACAGCAGAGAAGGTGGTGAGTGATGAGAGCCGGGTGCTTACAAAATCTAGCTGGTTGGAGCACCCAGCTATGGGAGCCTGGGGAGAACACTGCTAATACAGCGCCACCCCCAAACCAAAACACAGCCAGCTGCTCATGTGAATTAGGGTACATACACATTCACTGCTGCATGAAACAATCATCCATGATCATTTCAGGTAACAGGCTTGGAACAACTGCTGTACAGACATCCTGCTTGGCACACTGTTCTAAAGTACTGGGAGAGAAGGAGAAGCAGGAGGCACCCCACTGCGGGGACTGCAATAGAGCTTAGTTGTTAAAATACTCCTGTACTGATGTTTCTGGACCTGCAAAAAAAAAAAAAAAAAGAAAGAAAGAAAAAAAGCACAACTCACCGACTCCTGGATCCGTTCGCTGCCTCCTCCGTCCTGTCAGCTCTCCTGTTTCACCGCCGCTTCTCTCGTATCTGCCAGTCTGCCAGCATCTTAACCGCTAAGGTGCTGTCCCGGAAGTAACCTGAAAGTACCTCCGGGTCAGAGCCATAGCAGTGGAGATGCCAGCTAATACGAGAAGACAAGGCAGCACAAAGAGAGAGATGACAAGGCAGAGAAGACAACGAAGAGGTCCAGGAGTAGGTGATTTGTGTGGTGGTGCTTTTTTTTTTTGTGCAAGTCTTAAAATGTCGGCGGTGCAAGGGGGCGTGATTGGGGAGGATACCTGCCATTTCCTCCCCGCCCATATACAAAGTTCTAGCCAGTTCTAGGGGCACTGAACTGTGAGGATGGTGCTGTAACATACAGTATGTCACAGCATCATTCAAACAATTGCACCTATATTAAAGCGGACTTGAACTCAGAACATCCTCTCTGCTCTAAACCTATGCAGCAGCATAATAACCTTTAAACAAAAAAACATTTCTTTGTTACAGATGATACAAATCCTAAAATAAATCTGCCCTGTTTCTTCTTCGTGATTCATGGAAGGAGAAATATTGTTAACCTCCTGTGCTTTCAAATGGCCTTATCTGCCATCTCTGCCGTGGCAGTCATGTGACACGGGGAGATCAGATTACAATTTGTGATTAGACACAAATGAGGGGGAATTAAACAGGCTAAACTCTCTAAATACATACAGGGTGCATTTCTGTAAGTATTTCTTCAGTCCTGTGAAAGAGTTCAGGTCCAATTTAATCAAACCCCCTCTCGGTACAGGAGTACTTAAAGTGATCACGATGGATCAGTAACGACCATCTGAAAGTCACCTCTACTTATAGCAGATTTATCGCCCAAAAAGAGCACAAGCAATCATTTCAGCAGAGGAAAATGTTGAAAGCGCATGTAGCTTTATCAGTTCGATCCCTGTGTATTTGCAGCACAACAGAGCGGAGGCATCAGACTGAACTGCGGCCGGGAAAGCAAGACTTCGGGAGGAAAATTGATTTCTTTTATTAATGCTAAGTTTATAATGAGCGTACAACATGTTTACCATGTACGTGATTACATTTGGGAAGCCTTTACAATGCATTCCAATTGACAGAGGGAGAAAAAAAAAACCGCTGAAAGCGGATGAAATGTGAGCTGTGTTTACAGCAAGGCAATGCAACGCAAACAGCTAAAATCAGCAACAAAGGTCCGTGAATGCCGACTTCAAGAGAAAGCAGCCGGGTACAATAAACAACTAAATGGGAATTTCTGAGCATCTCTAGTTCGTAGCGGGCTAGATCCGGCAACGGTACCCCTAGTGATTAGCCGAAACGCGCCCACGTAATATTTACAGTACGTGGCACAGCAGCGGTGGGCGGAGCCAGCGTGTAGGACTTAAGGTGCCCATCCACCAAACGATTCATGGGCAGATCGATCAAGAGACAGATCTCTCTCTGACCGGAGAGAGATCTGTTGCCTGCCCCATACACCGCAGGCTGATTCCCGATTAATTTCAGCATGAAACCTCTCAGGAATCTGCCTTGGGAGGCAGCATCGGTCGCTTTGCTGCCCCCCCCCCCCCCTTCCCCGGATGTCCAGTGCCTGCATAATTTACCGGTCGGTGTCCACCACTGGCTCTGTCCTCCTCCTCCTCCCATACATGTGCCCCACATGGTTGCCAGAGTAACGTGGCCGCATGTGAGTCAACAGCGGGCACCAACCGGTAAAGTATGCAGGCAAGGGACACGGGGGGAGGGGACAGCACCAGGGGTTCCGTTGCGTCTGTCGCTCATCCCACTATCACACTCCGTTACCGCCACGCACTTGATAATGCAGCATGTCCAATCCATACATGCAACCAATTTCAGCCCAAAATTGGTCTCATTGTCAATCAGGCAATCTCTTGGTGGCACTAATTTTTATCTGATCTGTAATAATAATCGGATCGGATGGTTGATTGGCCGCCAAGTCACCCAATGTATGACCACACTGATCTAAGAGGTATTGGCGCTGTGCCGGATTTTATCCAACAACAGCATCATTTAGAAGCAGCCATTTTTCCAATGTTGGAATATGTCCAACATTGGACCTCTGCAGGGAAAGCCTAATGCCAGACATAATAGTCTGACATGGGATAGGATACCATCTCATTTGCCATTTTCCTTTTGAGGAATCTATCTGCAGACCAAAAACCAACTGAGTACGGAATAACCGACTGGTTTACAATTTGCAAAGGAGTGCAATAAAGTTGCATATTGTCTCCTTATTTATATACTTCTATGCTGAATATGTAATGCGGAAAGCTGGTTTGGATGAGTCACATGCTGGAATTAAAATAGCGGGCAGTAATATTAACAACCTGAGATGTGCCGATGATACCACTCTAATGGCTGAAACTGAGGAAGAATTGAAGAGACGAGTCATCAGGGTTGCTCTCACAATTAACGAATGG
Organism: Hyperolius riggenbachi; assembly: GCF_040937935.1. Lineage (NCBI taxonomy): Eukaryota > Metazoa > Chordata > Amphibia > Anura > Hyperoliidae > Hyperolius > Hyperolius riggenbachi. The sequence goes on from NC_090651.1 coordinate 332,330,335, forward strand.
AACGCAGGGCGGATGGCGGAATTATGGGTAAATTAGGGTAAATAACCCCTTGTATCCCCGCCGCACACCTGCGCCAATTAAGCCTCATTTGAATCACGGGTAATCACTCGTAATTACTCGCGAAAGCAACCCTGATGACTAATCTCTTCAATTCTGCCTCAGTTTCAGCCAACCCTGCTAGTCATGACTGGTAAACAAGAAAGTGCCAAAGCTGGTCTAATGCTTGACATCAAGAAAACTAAATTCATGTCATCTGCTCCAATGAACAATCTACAAATAGATGGAGAAAAAGTAGAAGTTGTAAAAAAAATATATACTAAACTTGGTGTGTCCATATTCCAGGAGCGTCTTGTATATGTTCTCCCCCAAGTGCTCCCTTCTGTCCCCCATGTGCTCCCTTCTATCCCCAGTATGTCCCTTTCTGTCCCCTTCTATTTCCAGTGTGTCCCCTTTTGTCCCCAGTGTGTCATGTGTTTCCATCTGTCTCCAGTGTGTCCCCTTCTGTTCCCAATGTGTCCTTTATGCCCCCATTCTCCCTCCGCTCCCTCGTGTGTCTCCCACTCCCTCCCGTGTATGCTGGTCTGGCCCCCATGTCTCCCGCATGCTCCCGTCCCCCCTGCAGAAGTACGGACAAGCGGCAGCAGCGGCTCACCACCTCCACAGCTCCCGCGGGCCGCAGCAATAGCAGACCTCACCTCTTCCACACGGCTCCCCCAAGTGAAGGCTTCTGCTGATGATGCAATCAGCAGCAGCGGTAACTAGGGGGAGCCATGCGGAAGAGAAGAGGTCTGCTGTCCCCGTAGGAGCTGTGGAGGTGGTGAGCCGCTGCTGCCGCTTGTCCATACTTATGCAGGGGGGACAGAGGAACATGCAGGAGACACGGGGGGCAGAGCAGCAAACACAGCGGGCAAGGCAGCAAGCCCTGACGTTGCGGCAGGTCGGCGGTTCGTATCAGCGGTTCATATTTTCAGGACAGCCATGCAACTTGCATTGTTTAAAAGGAACTAAATATGTCAGCCTTCATTTCCCTCTCACTTAAAGGACAACTGAAGCAAGAGGGGAATGGAAGCTGCCATATTTATTCCATTTTAAACCATACCAGTTGCCTGGCTATTTTAATGATCCTCTTGTCTATAATACTTCTAGCCATAGCCCCTGAACAAGCATGCAGCAGATCAGGTGTTTCTGACATTATTGTCAGATCTGACAAGATTAGCTGCATGCTTGTTTCTGGTGGGATTCAGACACTACTGTAGCCAAATAGATCAGCAGGGATGCCAGGCAACTGATGCTATTTAAAAGGAAATAAATATGGCAGCTTACATATCGCTCTCACTTCAGTTTTTTTTTAAGATTTGTATCAGCTTTAACAAAGAAATGTATTTTTTTTTTTGCTTTTGTTTTGTTTGAAGGTTATTATGCTGCTTGTGAAGCTTTTAGAGCAGAGAGGCATTCTCAGTTCAGGTCCGCTTTAAGGTGCCCTTTAAGTGTGACTGATTACTATACAGATGTTTAGTTAATCATGTTGCCTGTCACTTAAAGGAAACCTAAACTGAGAGGGATATGGATATTTCCTTTTTAACAATACCAGTTGCCTGGCAGTCCTGCTGATCTCTTTGGTTGTAGTAGTGGCTGAATCACACACCTGAAACAAGCAGGCAGCTAATCCAGTCTGACTTCAGTCAGATAATCTAATCTGCATGCTTGTTCAGGGGCTGTGGCTAAAAGTATTAGAGACACAGGATCAGCAGGAGAGTCAGGCAACTAGTATTATTTTAAAAGGAAAAATACACATCCTTCTCACTTTAGGTTCCCTTTCACGTACCCTTTAATGCAGAATTACAGTTATCTTCTGTAGCGTATGAACAGTCTATAAGCCAGTGAAACCACTATGGGCTTTGTTATTGAAAAATAAATCAGTCTCCTGTAATTTGCTTGTAAATTTGCCAATGTACATGATCCTGTCTGATGTTTATTGGCTCTCTATAGCTGCAGTGGGCCGAACTGCTTGAGGGAGTGACAGCTCTTCCTGTGGTAATGATTGACAGAAGTAGAGTTGTGCTATCTCAAAGATTGACAGAAGGTTGTTGCATTCAAGGGGGTCATCAAAGGAGCACAAACTCCACCCACTTATGGCACACTGTTTCCTCATGGCTCCCCTCGCCATCCAAACGGGGCAAAGCGCTGACGGGAAAGGCTGCATTTGGCTGTCATTACTGCAAGGGTCATTTGTGGGGACAGCAGCCAGGGCCATCAGTAATTCAGTGCAACAGAGATAGATATATCACCACTTTATTTGAGTTCAGACAGGCATATCTGATACAAGCCTGAGGGCTACTACACAAGGACACAAATTTATGTAGCTAAGCTACATGCACATGCTTTGTCACTGAATAAAGATTTTCATGATCCCTTTGGGTGACAGTTTACCTATATTTCCTCTAAAGAGAATCCGGGCCGGTCTTAAAAGTAAAAAAATAAAAATAAGCATGCTACCTGATTTGGGGGGGGGGGGGGGGTGTATTGGCGTCAGGGTGTAGTTATCTAGATCAGGTAGCGTCCATTACCGCTGCTCTCCGCCGTTTATACGTCCAGTTGTTCATTATTTTCACTTCTGTGACCTTTGGGGTCATGACACTGCAGATGCAGCTCTGTGCTCTTCTCAGAGAAGCACAGAGTGCTAATTGGCATGGAGGGGGTGGGGAGAGGCGGGAAGCTGGCAGTGGAGAGCTAGAGAGTAGGCTCTGATAGGTGGAGATGGGGCGTTACACAGGAGTTCCTCTCCTGCAAGGGACGCCCCTTCCTCATTAGTTTGCTGACGCGTCGGCAGATTTGGGGGGCTATCGGGAGGGAGACTGAGAGTGGCAAGAAGAGCACACAGAGGCATGTCCTTCAATGGGAACATGCCTCTGTGTCCCTTTTTTACATTTAAAACCACCTCGGGTACACTTTAAAGCCATGTTGCTGGATGCTGGATGGGCTCACTGCCCTGGCTGCATTCACATTGGCATAAAACAAATGTTCTGTTTAGCGAAAGGAAACAGAACAGATCCTGTGTAAAGCAATAGGATCTGTTCACATCAGTCCATTTAGAACAGATCTGTTCTTCCCGTTCCGACGAGCGGAACGCAACGTTGGGTACTGCATGACTTTTCCGCATCTTTTAGCTCAAATGATGGCGCCTGAGCGGGTAGCCACGGCCACAGGGCTCCGGCTGTAACTTCTCTTTTTTGGCTCTTCTCCGGGGGGCCCCCAGCCATGGATCGCTGCAGGAGCTCCTGCCAGCCTCCCCACACCATCAGATCCACGACCGGTGCCCTGGCTCTCCGGGATCCGACTCCCCAGCGCTTGTTGTGAGGACCGGCTCATCACGTGGGACATCGCAGCTGATGGCCCACGTGACGCCGGCCCCGGCTCTCCACTCTCTGCTGGGATCGCAAGTTCCAGAGTTGCTGAGGAGCTGGATGTCGGAACCAGACCGCTTCTGCTCACCGGCAGCATCTCATCTGCCACCACTGCACAGCACTGCCCTCCGTGGCTCTGGCTCACCACCGCAACTGTCCGGGTCTCCTCCGCTGCCTGAGCCAACGCACAGCCTGGAGACATCAGCACCGCTCCGACTCCCTGGGCACTGATGCACATCACCACGTGGGATGGTGTCCCCGGCCCCTGCAGCAACCACACCGGCCCTCAGCCGAGCCGCTGCTCCAGTATACTTTCTGCCACTGCGTTGCGTAGCCGCTCCAGAGACTATCAACAAATCTGGGACCAGCACAAGGGGGCCTCCTCACCACCGCTGCTGAGATCAGGATCTGCGTCTGCCCTAGCCCCATCGAGGTCTCGCCTCCACCGCCGCCAGAGCCTTCACAGGCACAGAGGATCCTTGCCGAGGCCATCCTGGCTACCGGGGTCCTGCTCCAACAACCGAGTGCTGCCACCTCCCCCACGGGGTCTGGCAGGGGCCCACCGAACTGGCACCTTGCCGCACAGTGCCTGAGCAGCAGCTGCAGATCCGACGCGGCCTGCCAGGTGGGACATTTGATTTGTATGGACTGGGTTGCGCTGCAATCTTAGGGGGTCCTGCCTTTCACTGCTTTCTTCTCACTGTCTATCGCTCCTTTTCTTTTTCTCCTTCTCTCTCACACCTGCATTTTCCAAAACGTGCGGTGGGGTGTTTGTTATTGCTGCAGAGCAGTGAGCGCCACACAGAGTGCAGGCAGCTCGTCTCGACATAGCACTCAGACGGACCCATCTAGCTTAAGTTGTGTGCAATGTGCAACGTGTACATTTTGTAACATGATGTCTGATTGTATATCTCTGAAACGACCTTTTGTTTTTGTTTTGTTTTTTCTATGATTCTGCTGTTACCGTACCATCACCGACCCTGTATGTGCCAAAAATAATTCCGGGTACAACCCCGTTGTACTTGGCGAAATAAATGATTCTGATTCTGATCTGAATAAAGTGCTAGCCTAGAAAAAGCACTGGTTATACAGATCCAAGAGTCCCATCAGAAGCATTAGGCTACAACTCTTTTGCAATTGACCTACTGCAATCCTTCTTCCCCAGAGAGGGTTCTCATTGGTTCCTTGAGTAGAGGACCAATGAAAATCATCCCTGGCGCTCAGGCAGGATTCCCAGTGGTCTATTGCAAACCAATGGGAGTTTGATGCTTCTGATGGGGCTCTCAGATCTGCATAATGGCGCTTCTTCTTGAGCAGCGGCACTAGCTGCGGTGGTAGCTCGTGAATGCGATGGCAACAGGTACACAGCAAGTGGCGACATGAAAACCTAAAATCGGATTAAAAACGGATTCAGTTAAGTAGTGTTCAGTTAAGTTGCGTTCCAGCGTGATTACATACATACAGGAAGCGCTCACCACTGGTGGATGACATCACTTCCGGTTAGTCACATGTGCGGCTGATTTGAATGCGCACATGTGACTATCCTCATCACTACATATATTGGCGCTAGACGGCGATCAAACTAGGAGCAACCCCCAGCATCTCTTGATAAAGCGGCTTGAACGCCGTGGAACTGTTGGAGCAGTCCGCTGGGGGCTCCCTTCTCTTCTCCACGCCTTTCCCATCATACTCCTGCTCTGTGTATAGTATTGCCTCTCATCCTTATCACTACCTACTGTCACTGCGATCATAGTCGCCTCATCACTGCACCTGTCAATCCTTAATCTTGCACAATGGTTCTTATATGCACTTTATTGATTTGATATACTTTTATGGATGTTGATATTCCTCATATGCACTGCTTGTTTTGATGCAATACTAGTGAGCTCGGGTTCCATAACCCACAGGTAGTTCAAACTGAACACCTTGGGCTAATAGACATTATTAGGTGTGATCGTATACCCTTGATCTTTTGCATATATTGGGATACTATTTATGCCCTGTAGGCTTTATGTGGAGAGGATTATTTGCTTTTTTTAATTGGTTTTAAGCATTGTAGAGTTTACTGATTGTTGGATAAATAAAATTTGTTATATTTGTATACATGTGGAGTGCTAATTTATGGGCTACATAGTGTTTGCTGTATTATATATGACTGATTCAGTTAAAGTGTACCTGAGACAAAAAAATAAAAGCATTTATACATACCTGGGGCCTCCTTCAGCCTCCTTTAGGCCATTGGCTCCCTTTCCATCTCCCGCTGGCCAGCCAGTTCTCTTCCTCCGAAAACGGGATTGTGATGGATGCGTATTCGCATGCACAGTACAGCGGGACAGGCGGCGACTGGAGGAAAAGACATCCAGCCATCAGAGTTGCAGCATCCCGGGAGGACGGATTGCAATTTCTCATTAATTTTGTTATGCGATCGCGATTTTTCATTTGCATTGCATTATCTCTGTTAAAATCGCTTCAGAAAGCGATTTGCGATTTGCAAATCGATCACTATGATTACAGAAGAAATACCGCGCTAGGATTCACCACCAGGTAAAATAATAAAAAAATAATACAAGAAGAATGTCTCTTTAAATCGTGGAGCGCAATAACAAAAAAGTCACTTAACTTCCGATTACTGTATATATGGAGATATTGCGCTACAGTTCACAGTTCCAATGTGATGATGAAATAAAGTTCACTAGGAAGGTATTCCATCCAAAGGCCACCAGAATCAAACACTTTAAAAAGAGACAAAACGAGAGAACTTCATAGGGCAACACTGTTAATTTCAATGGGTTACCATCACCATATACACCTGTGAGATCACAAAGCCTTTTCCCATAGGACACAGCACCTTATGAGTGACAGGCACCCCCCCCACTTAGCCCGCACTCACCCAGGCGACCTCTCAAACAAGAGGTATATGAATCGCTTTGGGGGGTTATTTGTCAATTGCACAGTTTTCCCAGCCTTTAAGAATGAATTTGAATTCTTGGTACCTTCTGCACCCAGGATCCCTGTCATTTACCAATTGCCCAAGATCCACAAGCACGCCACCCTCCCTCCAGGAATTCAAGCATCTGAAAAGGCCTGGAAAACTGTGCAATTGACAAATAACCCCCCAAAGCGATTCATATACCTCTTGTTTGAGAGGTCGCCTGGGTGAGTGCGGGCTAAGTGGGGGGGTGCCTGTCACTCATAAGGTGCTGTGTCCTATGGGAAAAGGCTTTGTGATCTCACAGGTGTATATGGTGATGGTAACCCATTAAAATTAACAGTGTTGCCCTATGAAGTTCTCTCGTTTTGTCTCTTTTTAAAGTGTTTGATTCTGGTGGCCTTTGGATGGAATACCTTCCTAGTGAACTTTATTTCATCATCACATTGGAACTGTGAACTGTAGCGCGAAATCGATCACTATAGTGGAAAATACTTTCTTATGATTTCTATGATAAAGTAGCAACCCTAGAGATTTAAAAATCACTAGCGATTTGCGATTTTGCGATTCAGCTGTGCAGCGGAAAAAGGCCCTAAAAGTAAATTTAACAGCCTTCCTTTTTGTAACCATTAAACTTTATGAATCATAGTTTCTGAACGAAAACAAAATATCTCATGGCAATTATTCAGAATCTCCATAGATTAGTAAATTATGGAAAATATGAAGTGAGATGTCAAAAAGTATTTAAAACCTAACAACAGATGAGACAGATTATTCCAGCATTTCATTGCAGTATCAGAGTAACATGAGGGGAGTTTAGGAACAAATATATCTTGCCTACGGCATCAAAATGGCCAGAACCAGCTCTGTACCTCCAAATATGATGTTCTGTGGTTGTAGTTTTCTCTTCTGCGGGTAACTGAAGGGTTCTCCAACATCCCTGAGGCTCGTGGGAAACCATTTAAAGTCACCAGAAGATCAGAATACTGCCTGCATGATTCTGGACCGTATCTATGCCACAAGGCATTAATGGTAGCTACAGAGCCGCTATCAAACATACGGCCACGTCATTTGTGTCTTCAGATGCCCAGTGGCAGCTGCCGTCACTGGTTATCCAGCTCTGCCTAAAGGGTGACAGGCTGAATTGTGAAACGGAGGAGATTTCACAAATATGGGCACTAACGAGCTAGTTCCCAATCAGGTTTACTGAGTATCAGCACACAGGCAGACATAAAAGGCTGCCGCACGTTTAATGTCATCAGACATAACACAATTGTGGTGTTCTATTGTAATACTAAATAGGCAATAAATTATTCTTGATGCATCATGGGATCGTTTGAATTTGCTAAAATTCCAGCTGTTGCAGTGAATAAACCCTAGAGGCTGAGGGGAGTGTAAACAAGACTCACAGAGCTCTTTCATGAGAAAGCTAGCAGCCAGGGGAACTGTCTCCTGTCCCTCAGCATGAGGTGGGCTGCTAACAGGGCAGCAGCTGTCCTAACTGACAGGTCCAGCTGTAAAACAAATACAAAAGTCCAAAAACAGTAAAGGGGCTCCCCCAAACTGACAGTTGTTCTATGCATGCTGCAGATCTTCACAGGTTTTCCTTATGTACTGCTCAACAGTTTTGTAAAGACGAGTACATTCACCCTGCGCAAAGTACAGTAGGTCTCAACGATATGCTAAAATTATAGCTTGTTAGTACAGTAGAACTTCGTTATAGTAAACCCTGATATAGTAAACCTCTGGATGTAGTAAACTCAGTCCTCAGGTCCCAGCAAATGCACCTGCTTTTCCTAGACCTGTGGAGTTTACAATAAAGGGATTCCATTGTCTAACGTCCAGTTCACATCGGCCTTAACCTTTTGCCGACCGCTCCGCGCTGCTCCTGGCAGCCCCAGGCCCGCTCAATGCCAATTGTCGTGAAGTCCGTGTTTTGCAGATCATGCGCGCATCTCTGCTTGGATGACAGAGCTCCGCTATCAGTCTCCCAGCGGCGATCTCCGCTAGGAGACTGTTAGACGGCGAAACCACCATCTATTTACAATGTACAGCGCTGTACTAGGGACAGCCGTGTCACTCGGCTGTCCCCTCTGGAGGCACAGGAGCGATTGGCTGCCATAGGCTGATGCCTATGAGAGCTGATCGCTCTGGTTGGCTGGCAGGAGGAAGGAGAGAGGGAGTATTAACAAGGGAAAAAAAAAGGAGAAATTTATTGTAAATAAATCAACAAATAATAAAAAAAACACAAACATGCCGGCAGGGATCAGAGCACACCAACAGAAAGTTCTGTTGGTGGGCAGAAAAGGGGAGGGAATAATTTATGTGCTGAGTTGTACGGCCCTGCAGCTTGGCCTTAAAGGGAAGGTCCAAACTAGCAAAAAAATAAAATCCACTTACATGGGGCTTCCTCCAGCCCCTGGCTGCCGTCCTGTGCCCTCGCCGCAGCTCAAGTGGCTCCCGGTGTCCTCCGCTGCAGAAGCCGACCTCGCCAGGTCGGCTTCCTGTACGCTCCACGGCACGGGTCACGTGGTCTGGCTGACGTCATTAGGTCTGTACTGCGCAGGTGAGAACTACCGTGCCTGCGCAGTACAGAACTGATGACGTCAGCCGGACCACGTGACCCGCGCTGTGGAGCGTAAAGGAAGCCGACCCGGCGAGGTCGGCTTCTGCAGAGCTGGACACCGGGAGCCACTTGGGAGCTGCGTCGAGGGCACAGGACGGTAGCCAGGGGCTGGAGGAAGCTCCAGGTAAGTGGATTTTGTTTTTTTTTACCAGCTTGGATGTTCTCTTTAAAGCTGCAGTGGCCTAATTTGTAAAAAATAGCCTGGTCATTGGGGGGGGGGGGGGGGGGGTAAATCCTGTGGTCCTTAAAGAGACTCTGTAACAACAAAAACCTCCCCTGGGGGGTACTCACCTCGGGTGGGGGAAGCCTCCGGATCCTAATGAGGCTTCCCACGCCGTCCTCTGTCCCACGGGGGTCTCGCTGCAGCCCTCCGAACAGCCGGCGACTGTGCCGACTGTCAGTTCAATATTTACCTTTGCTGGCTCCAGCGGGGGCGCTGTGGCGACTTTCTGCACGGAAATAGACGGAAATACCCGATCTCCGTCGGGTCCGCTCTACTGCGCAGGCGCCGGAAACTTGCGCCTGCGCAGTAGAGCAGACCCGACGGCGATCGGGTATTTCCGCCTACTTCGGCGCCGAGAGGCATCAGAGCGCCTGCGCAGGAGCCAGGAAGGTAAATATTGCGTCACGGCTGTACGGAGGGCTACAGCGAGACCCCCGAGGGACGCAGGACGGGGTGGGAAGCCTCATTAGGATCCTGAGGCTTCCCCCACCCGAGGTGAGTACCCCCCAGGGGCCGTTTTGTCGTTACAGTTCCTCTTTAAGCAGTTAAACACTGTCCAACTGAAGGTGGACGGATCATAAGTTAATCAATAGGATCCGTTCACATTACTCCACTAGAATGGATCTGTTCGGCCCATGCCCATGATTTTCCTGGATTGACGCATCCCTTGCATTGACCGCTTGCTGGGAGTCACGGATGAAGCGGATCAGTTTTTAAAGCAAACCTAAAGTAAAATTAAAAAAATAAAAATACCTATGGAAAGGGAAGGCTCTAGGTCCCATAGAGCCTTCCTGTTCCTCTCCAGGTCCACTTGTTTCAGCGCTGTCCCACCCCCGTTAGCAGTCTTTAACGGACGGGTTGAAGACTGCTCTTTGCCACCGCAGGAGGCTTTGGTACTCTGTACTGCTTCTACTCTCTTGCACACTCGCGCATGAGTAGTACGGAGCCGCTGGTCTTCGGGAGAACTCAGGCTCCTGAAGACTTAGGTATTTATTTATTCATAAAAGCGTGAACGCAATCGCCGGATAAAGCGACTTGGGAGCATTTTGCGTTTTTCCTATACCTTCCATTGTAGCAAAATCACCCTGAAAATGGTACACGCAGCGCTTTGCTGAGCTTAAAGCGGACGAAGCGCGGTGATATGAACTATCCCATAAAAAATCATTGCACAATCGCTTTTAAAGGATACCCAAAGTGACATGTGACATGATGAGATTGACATGTGTATGTACAGTGCCTAGCACACAAATAACTATGCTGTGTAACTTTTTTTCCTTTCTCTGCCTGAAAGTGTTAAATATTAGGTATGTAAGTGGCTGACTCAGTCCTGACTCAGACACGAAGTGACTACAGTGTGACCGTCACTGATAAGAAATTCCCCCTTTTTTTTTTTTTTTACCTCTTTCTTGCTCTCAGAAGGCATTTTCTGCTAGGAAAGTGTTTTATAGTTGGAATTTCTTATCAGTGAGGGTCACACTGTAGTCATTTCCTGTCTGAGTCAGGACTGAGTCAGCCACTTGCATACCTGATATTTAACGCTTTCAGACACAGAAATAAATAAAGGAACACAGCATAGTTAGTTGTGTGCTAGGCGCTGTACATACACATGTCTATCTCATCATGTCACATGTCCGTTCGGGTATCCTTTAAGGCATTTTTAAAAATCCCCAGCGCTCAAAAAAACCCGCAAAACACTCTAAGTGTGAACAAGCCCTAACAAAGCCTCCCGTGGAGGGGAGGTGACATCGCTGGAACGAGGGGACTTTGAGAGGAATGGGAAGCCTCTATAGAGCCTTCCCTTTCCTTAGGTAAGTATCTGCCTTTTTTTAAAGGTTGCTTCAGGTTTGCTTTAAAAATGGATTCATTCCACGGATCAGTTTTTACACGGATCAGTTTTTCATCCATGCAAGTGTAAACTGGGCCTGGTTAAAACTGATTGCTTTCGGTAAATTGGTATCCTGGACATAAATCTTTGTGGGGTTCCTTACATTTTAATACTGTGCTGACCATAATGTTCCTGCGGCCTTCACAATCCCTGCACCCCTAAGTAGCTGGAAGCCCTAGGCATCTTCCCACAGGCCCTGGGGCACCTGGCAAGCCGAGGCAGCCACACACAGCATTGCTACGAAAACCAACAACGGGACAGTTAGCTGCAGGGCTGTGGGGTGCCTGCCTCTTCCAGGTGTGTCATTCTGCTTTAGCCAATAGATGTATAAAGATGGAAGAAGCCTTCATATTCCTCGGGTTTCCTATAAGGAACAAAAAGGCCCTGAAGATTCCTCTTACAGACCAGAGAGAACCCATTGACTGCCTTGAGTGATGTATCCTCCCGTTTTCTGAGACTCTTCAGCACATAAAGCTGCGCTGTCACACACTTGTAAGCATCAGCATGAGCCCAGATTAAATTAAGAAGAAAAAGAAACATTAAAAGAGAGACGGGGAAAAAAAATCTTGTTTTACTCAGAGTTTAATGTAAAATAAATGATACTTATAAATAGTGCATTTTCCCCTCTCCTCGGCCTCCTCCTCCTCCCATTATTTTTCCATTTTACAGGAGATCATTTAAAATCTAATTGTGCGTTCAACAATGGAATGTATCATAAAATCTGTGTGAGAGGGCAGCTTTCTTCCCGTCAGCACTGCATTTATTGCTGTTATTGTTGCCTCTGGGGGTGACTTGGTGAAGGAGATGTGCAGAGGAGACAGGCTGTGCTGTCTTCAAACAGCCAATCGGGAGCACAAAGTTCCCTGTTACTCCCCTGCACATAATTGGATTCTGTAGGCCAACCCTGATATATGTCCCTGTTGTACACCACGCATCTGACTGAGAACATCACTTACAGCACGGCTAAAAGAATACAAGTATTTAAAGTGTAACTGATGTCCCGCAAGGGGGGCAGATGGGAGACAAAGGCATGTTGCCTGTTCAACGACATGCCTCTGTGTCCCCTCTGCACAACTCACTGCCCCCCCCCCCTTTACTCCCTGCACTGAGCTGTCACCCCCCAAAACAAGCAGCAGTAACAAGCAGCTTGTCGGCAGCTAACAGGAGGAAGGGGCATCCCTTGCAGGAGAGGAGCTCCTGCAAAACACCCCTCTGGCGTTAGGAACGCCCCTTTCCCAGCTGTCACTGGCCCAGCTCTGCCTCTCCCTTTCCCGCTGTGATGATTTGCTCAGCTGCCTGTGCAGGCAGCCAGCCTTTTGACCATTGTGTAGGTTTGCATGCTGCAGTACTCTGGAAAGAACAGCTTCTGTCAGTTTTGCAGCTTGTGCTTGCAGAGGAATTTGCATATGTTGTCATGCAAATTGCCTGGCCACAGTCATTGGAGGCGTGTACTATAAGTACTATGTCTTTCCCACAATGCTTCGCTGTTCATAAGGATTTCGTCCTATGTAACACTCCTGGTGGGGTGTCAGCCTTGCTCTCTGTTTGAACATCAGCTTAGAGTAATTCCTAAGTCTGCGCTAGGCAGATTTCCCTAGTGCTGTTAGGATTGTATTATCTGTATTGCCTGTTCTGTCTTGTCTTGCCTGTTTGCCATTGTCCTGTCCCTATGGTGGTTGACAGGAAATGGTTCTGATCTATGTTCTTGGAGTATAGCTGGTGGAGCGGTTGCTACCAGCTATCTCTTCTGTTCTGTCTTCTGGGATCGCGCTAGCTACTTTGTGCTAGCGCTGGGGATCCTTCTGTTCTGTCTCCTGGGATCGCGCTAGCTACTTTGTGCGAGCGCTGGGGATCCTTCTGTTCTGTCTTGTCGGTCGCGATTGCGCTGTCACCAGCGGCGGTTGATAGCGAATCGTTCTGTCTTGCTGAGATCGCACTAGCCGCTAGAGTTAGCGGCTGTGGATCTTTCTGATCTGTGTTCCTGCTTGGATCACACTTGCTCTGGCGGAAGAGCGGTGGATCCTTCCTGCCTAGTTCTTGTTTTTCGTGTGTCTGTCTTGTCCGCTGCGCTTGCTACAGGCTCGGTGAGGTAACCGTTAAGCAAGCGCTCGCGTCCCCTGTTTCATGTTTGTCTGTTTATGGTTAGTTAGGCGTGCTTGTCTCTATTGTGCTTATCACGTGGAGATCGCGCATAACCGCGTGCACTGTTGCGAATGAGTGCGGTGTTCGCGGTTAGCTAGCGGTTGTTATTTTCCGTATCTCCTTATTGTATTTGCTGTGCCTTTGCTACCCTCGTATTCTCTTCTGTTCTGCCTTGTGTCTTGTCTGGTGATCGCACCTCTCGCGATCGCGTTCCTATTTCATATCTGCTGTTGTGTGTGTGTGCGGTTGCGGGGTGGCGACTGGATTGGCACACACACATACAACCTGTCCCTTTGCTCATTCTCATTCGCAATCGCCTCTCTTGCGATTGCGTTCTGCGTTTTGTACAATTCCTGTCTGGCATTTGTGGAGGTACAGAGGATTGGTTCCTCTGCACTCCCCAGCGCCATCTGCCGACAGGAATTTTCCCTCTACGGGTGCGTAGCACCTTTTGCTGGGTTCCTGCAAATTATACGCTTGTGGAGGATTTCCGCCGTGTCAGCGCACACGTTGTGCGCTGATCACGGGGAAAGTTCCACAATCGTTACAGTATGAACAGCCCAACCCAAAACCCCAGTGTAGACGGAAATTCCGATTTGTACGATTTTGTCGAGTTTGGGTCCTGTGTCTTTAAGAGCTTTAAAAGGCTTAATTCAGAGACCAAGGCGGAATTTCTTTCTGAATGTGTGAGGTTTTGCCTGAATCCCACCTTTCAGATTTCTGATCCGTCCACGTCGGCTCTTCTGTTTGCCTATGTGCTCTTAAAAGACGATTTGTTCACCTGGGCATATAATCTGTTAAAAATCAATTCTTGGAATGGTAATCTGTATCAGTTGCTTGCAGAGATATTCTCTCACTGGTTTAAACTGCCTGGCTTACCACCTGCTCTGATTGAGTGTGTAGCTGCTGATAAGTCAGCTGATCTTTCCCTTCCATGCAAAACTTTTCAGTATGACAATCAGTTCAATGTGTCTGTTGCCACTTCAGGTTTTAAACAGCAGACATGCAAAGTGGCGAAAAAGAGAAAAACTAAAAGACGCAAGCATCGGAATAAAACACTTCCTATTGATGTTTGTAATGATGTTTTTCCGTCTCCGGCTTTTTTGCCCCAATCCAAAGCTTATGTGGATCCTGCTATAGGTAGGATCGCACACTACATTAAAGCAGTTAAAAAATCTGTTCTTTTTCCTGAACTCCAACCCTATGGAGATTATCTGGATACTGGCCTGTTTGAACCCCCATTTGCTTCCTGGGATGTTGGGGCCTTGCTGGAGGAATTCGATTTTGATTGGAAAGCCTTTTGCGATTTTTACATCGCAAAAAGCGAAGATGTCTTGAATGCTTGTCTTGACTCTATGTACCTTCTGATTGATTCCGATGAATGTGACAAGGATGATGTGGATCTGGTGATCTATGTATGGCAAACGATTTTGGATGAGTTGCACACACACCAACTAATTAATTCCAATAAAGAGACATCGTTGTCGGATGATTGTCCCTGCCTTTCTGGGGTAAAGCATGTAAGTCTTGACTTTGTGCAATCTGAAATAAATGAGTGTGCCGCTGTGGTTGATTCCTGTGCGAATCCTGAAGGATTCGCTCCTGACAGTGTGCAGTTTGAATCTGTGCGATCTGATGCCTGTTTCTCGGATGTTCCTGCAGATTGTGATCGGCATGAGTCTGCCGGTTTCCTCAAGGATGTGTGGGATCCTTTGTCATTTAGAATCAGATCTTTGAGATCTTCCGTCTGTGACCCTGCTATGGGGAAAAGTTCTCGACTATGCAGCGTCAAAAGTAAATTTAATATGCCTAATAAAGTTTGTCCTGTTGATGTCACTATTTCTTCTGCATATGAGTCTCTGTCTCACCCTGTTCACACCTGTAAGGGCCCGTTGCCTGGGGACAGTTGCTCCAACGTTTCGGTCCTAGATGCCTGGCAGTCTGCTCCGCAGATCGCGGAGGTTTGCGCTATAGAAGCCTCAGTTTCACAACCTAAAGTGAATTTTGATTCGCAGGTTTTGCGTTCTGATTCCTCGGATTCGACATTGTTAGCCGAATCTAAGAGTGAGACAGCGCTTCGGTTTTGCGAATCTGATGCTGAACCCTCTTTGCCTTATTCAGAGACGCTTTCTCTGAACCTGCCCTGTACCATGAATAACAATATGATGTCCAATCACACTGACATTTGTGAGTCCCTTTCTTGCTCTGAGGGAAGTTTTGACTCTCCACCCTGTACTCTGGATGAGTCAACATTGCCTTGTACAATATCTCCTGCCCTGCCCCTAGAGGCTTGTCTAGGTATTGCTGCTATTTTTACTTGTTTTTCTGCAGTTTTGGAGTTTAAAGCTAGTTTGACTGCCACACAGAATTCTGGGTACAGTGAGAATGAAGTTAGGGAGTCAGTGTGTGTACCAGTAAATATACCTGTACATTCCCCTCATGATGATGAGATCCAGTCTCAGGTTATGGTGGAACCATTCCTGGGACATCTGCCCTGTCCACAAAATAAAGTTCCAGTTTTGCCCTGTAACATGGATAGTTCAGAATCCTTCCTAGAAAACTTGAAAAATGATGTTCCTGAGGTCTTGTTTGATGTTCTGGAGGTCTCCGAGTTCCTCCCAAAGGGTGCAGAACTTGTAGGAGATGTCTCCTGTCCCCCAAGTCTTTCTGAGGTGTTGCCCTCTTCCGTAGGCATTGCTGCCTTGCTGGCTACCTTTTCAGCTCTGGTGGAGCTTCAGTCATGTGTAGTCAATGATGATATTACAGTCACAGAAATTTCCGAATTTGAATCCGAGTCTTCTTTTGAAAGTCCAGTGCTTGAGACCATTGCTCGTGATGATTCTCTGCCCAGTTCTGGTTTTGGTTTCCTCGTGCTGGACTCTGAGGTTGGCAGTTCCCCGACTTGTCCTGAGGTTTCTCCTGTGCTGGTGTACCCCAGTGTGCTCTGTGACCCAGAAAGCCCAAGTGTGCCTCGGTTACCAGCATACTCAGATGCTTCCTCGGTGGAGACATGCTCTGATTTAGCCTGCCTGCTTGCATGCCCAGAAGTGGTCCCTGAAAGTCTTGATCTTGATGGGTGTCCTCGTAATTCTGAATCTAGAATTGTCATTGGTTCCATGGGGGTTCTTGGTAATTCTCCATGTGAGCCTGGTGATTGTTCTGCCCTCTTGGGATCTCTGTGGAGCTTCAAAAGGTTCTGGGAGATTCCGGGAGAAATTTTGCTTGGTCCCCTGGATAAGATCAACGGTGGCTTTTGTGTTGTAAGGGACACTTCGAACAGGTATTGTGGCAGGTTTGGTATTTTCGGACGCTCCTTGGAAGGTGGTGGGTATTGTCTGGAGGGTGTCGATGGCTTCTTCTCTGGCGGTCACAGTCCTGATGGGTGTTATACTGAGACTGGTAGTACTGATGGGCATGTTTCGGTGGCTTCTGTTTCCGATGAGGTCGGTTTCGGGTGGACTGACTCTGGAATTGGACCTTGTCGGGCTGCCCCGACCTTCATGAGTCTTCAGTTTGAGTCTGTTGCTAATAGCAGTTTTGAGGGTCGTCTGGAATTCGACCCTGGAGGGGGGGGTACTGTGATGATTTGCTCAGCTGCCTGTGCAGGCAGCCAGCCTTTTGACCATTGTGTAGGTTTGCATGCTGCAGTACTCTGGAAAGAACAGCTTCTGTCAGTTTTGCAGCTTGTGCTTGCAGAGGAATTTGCATATGTTGTCATGCAAATTGCCTGGCCACAGTCATTGGAGGCGTGTACTATAAGTACTATGTCTTTCCCACAATGCTTCGCTGTTCATAAGGATTTCGTCCTATGTAACACTCCTGGTGGGGTGTCAGCCTTGCTCTCTGTTTGAACATCAGCTTAGAGTAATTCCTAAGTCTGCGCTAGGCAGATTTCCCTAGTGCTGTTAGGATTGTATTATCTGTATTGCCTGTTCTGTCTTGTCTTGCCTGTTTGCCATTGTCCTGTCCCTATGGTGGTTGACAGGAAATGGTTCTGATCTATGTTCTTGGAGTATAGCTGGTGGAGCGGTTGCTACCAGCTATCTCTTCTGTTCTGTCTTCTGGGATCGCGCTAGCTACTTTGTGCTAGCGCTGGGGATCCTTCTGTTCTGTCTCCTGGGATCGCGCTAGCTACTTTGTGCGAGCGCTGGGGATCCTTCTGTTCTGTCTTGTCGGTCGCGATTGCGCTGTCACCAGCGGCGGTTGATAGCGAATCGTTCTGTCTTGCTGAGATCGCACTAGCCGCTAGCGTTAGCGGCTGTGGATCTTTCTGATCTGTGTTCCTGCTTGGATCACACTTGCTCTGGCGGAAGAGCGGTGGATCCTTCCTGCCTAGTTCTTGTTTTTCGTGTGTCTGTCTTGTCCGCTGCGCTTGCTACAGGCTCGGTGAGGTAACCGTTAAGCAAGCGCTCGCGTCCCCTGTTTCATGTTTGTCTGTTTATGGTTAGTTAGGCGTGCTTGTCTCTATTGTGCTTATCACGTGGAGATCGCGCATAACCGCGTGCACTGTTGCGAATGAGTGCGGTGTTCGCGGTTAGCTAGCGGTTGTTATTTTCCGTATCTCCTTATTGTATTTGCTGTGCCTTTGCTACCCTCGTATTCTCTTCTGTTCTGCCTTGTGTCTTGTCTGGTGATCGCACCTCTCGCGATCGCGTTCCTATTTCATATCTGCTGTTGTGTGTGTGTGCGGTTGCGGGGTGGCGACTGGATTGGCACACACACATACAACCTGTCCCTTTGCTCATTCTCATTCGCAATCGCCTCTCTTGCGATTGCGTTCTGCGTTTTGTACAATTCCTGTCTGGCATTTGTGGAGGTACAGAGGATTGGTTCCTCTGCACTCCCCAGCGCCATCTGCCGACAGGAATTTTCCCTCTACGGGTGCGTAGCACCTTTTGCTGGGTTCCTGCAAATTATACGCTTGTGGAGGATTTCCGCCGTGTCAGCGCACACGTTGTGCGCTGATCACGGGGAAAGTTCCACAATCGTTACACCCGCCTCCATGCACTCACAGAGCAAAGTGAAACGCCTGGATTAAAGGGAGCTGGAGTGACGGGACACACGATGTCGAACACACTTTCCACACACTTAAACAGGCCTATCCGTCTCCAGGCCTGGAAGCAGGTGCCGCTCTCCCACAAGTACACCACTCCTGCACACTTTGTACTATACGAAAAACAGGAGACAGCACACCGTTTGCATTACCCATATATACCCCACCCACAGGAGGGTCAGGTGACTTCCTGTGGGTGGGGTTTATACGGGTAATGTTCACAGGGTGTGGCACACCTGAGGAAGGGCTACGCCTGAAACATGTCGTGTCCTTGTGTGCTCTGTAACTGTATGGTTTGAGTACAGATTACTTGAAGAAGCAAACGGTGTGCTGTCTCCTGTTTTTCGTATAGCTGGAGTGACGGGGACCAGCGGTAATGTATGCTACCTGATCCCGATAGACGCCGGTTCTGGTAGTGTGTGGTTTTTTTTTTATGTTAATTTACCACCTCAGGTCCCTTTTAAAGTGTTCCTGAGCCAAAGCTCGAGTACAAAATCACGAAGAGGGAAGCATCTGGATCCTAAATAGGTTTCCTGTCCTCCGGTATCCTGTTGCCGAGCACTTCAAGCAAGAGCGTGGCCATACTGCGCCTGCATGAGTATGGCCATGCCTGTACCGTAAGCTTGTGCATGAGCAGCTCCGTGCTGCTGTCTTCCAGTCCTCCTCTGCTGCCCATGACCGTCCAGCAGATCATTTGTATTCACAACAATGCAGCCACACCTAGTATGGCTCTGCATCTGAAAATGCTGGCTTTTTTTTTTTTTGAGAAATCTTTACTGAACAAGTTGAACACTGATGAACAAGCGGAAAAGTAAGCATACCAAACAATAAAAAAAATTAAATGAAAAAAAAGGAGGGCGATGGTGGCTTACCTTGTGAGATATATGACACACCTAGCTTTGCCAGAAAATACGTAGATTTACCAGACTGTGTACAACTCATTTCACTGGCGTGTTTCCTCTTCCTCAGGGAATTAGTGCCTAGGATCCAAAAAATTTAGAACATACTATAAGCACTATTACACACATCAGACTCAGGAAAATGAAAGCACACAGAAAACCTGATCTGTACTGGATGCTCAATTTATGGGCAGCTACAGTATAAGATAAGGCTAGGTTCACATCAGGGGCCTGACGCAGTGCATTCCAGAAAACCTGCAGTGCAGGTAGCGCATGGGAATTTTACCGTCACTAGCACAGGGCGAGCACCAGCCATAAACCTGTAGCACTATGCGCATTAACGAGTTAACGCGCACGTTGCTATAGTAACACATATGGTAACACGTTGCTATAGTAACACAGGGTAAAAATGGCATGCGGCAACTTTAATGGATTTTACTGCATCAGGCCCAGGGTCTAAAAGCAGACCGTTTATGGAAACAGACAAAAACATGCATGTTGATGAATCCTGTTATCACACGTACATTTTCAATGTGTCTGTTGCGTTTGTGGAATACAAAGTACTGTATAATCAAGCTGCACTGTTTAAATGCAATGCCACTTTTTGTAACCATTGCGGTGCGAATGAAGAGCAATTGCATCGCAATGAAACGCAAGAAGTGTAAAAGGGGCCTGCCTTAAAGTGACAGCATTTAAATTTAGCAACTTTTTTCAATTCAGGTACTCTTAAAATAAAACTTTATGAAAGTATAGTAAAGAATGATGAACTGTACAAAACATTTCAACTGCCAGTAAAAAAGGAAAATTCCGCTACACCAATGGCTGGGTGAAAAAAGTTCTCTATTTATTATTACATCAGTGGGTACAAAAGGTTAAAAAAGCTCACGCGTATCGGAGCTCATGGCCCCTTAATCATAGCTTGTATCATAGCATAGCTAATAAATAGAGAACTTTTTTTCACCCAGCCATTGGTGTAGCGGAATTTTCCTTTTTTACTGGTTGCTGAGCTTACAAGTTCCTGGCTCCCTCTGGCTTACCTGTGTGTGGATGTTGCGGGTCCTTTCCTGTCCTCATTTCAACTGCCAGTTGTAATATTATGGTGCATATAAGCTGTGCAAGAATTATAATTCAGTCAGTAAAAACGTATAAAGCATTTGTTGTCTGTTAACAGTTAACTGTTTCCACGCTCCAACTGCCTACACTGAACAGGATAGGGTCTGTAGAAAACTCTCCATGTCAGCCTAAGTCTATGTAGGCGTTGAGTAAACCAAGGGTCTTATCCATTTGCCATAAATACCTCACAATCCTTGCGAGATACCATGTAACTAATGTATCTGGATGACCCTTAACGACCACCTCACGCCAATGGGCGTAAGCACGGCGGCAGCCACAGGACCGCCTAACGCCAATTGGTGTCAAGTCCTGGGGCGGGGATTTGCAGGAGATTGCGCACGCTAATGCGCGCGCATCTACGCATGATTGATGGAGCTCTGCTCCGCCATCAGTCTCTCAGTGGCGATCGGCAAAACCGCCGTCTATTTACTCGGTACAGCGCTGCAATCTAAGGCAGTGCCGTACAGAGGACAGCCGTGTCAATCGGCTGTCCCCTCCAGAGGCAGGAAAGCGATCCGCTGTGATAGGTTGAAGCCTATCGCAGCCGATTGTGCTGATAGGCTGACGGGTGGAGAGAGGGAGAGGGATAAATTGACGCCATTTTCGCGTCAAAACGCGAATTTGTGTGCGAAATCGCGTCTGTTTTCAATGCAAAAACGCCCAATTTTGCGTTTGCGCGTGAAATCCATTGCGCGATTTATAGCACTTGCGCGACTGTGATAAGAGTTATCACGGCTTTGTGAATCAAGCCCACAGCGTTTCTATCCCTCCTGCCTCGTCTACCTCCCCTTGCTTGTAGAAACATCAAACACAGGCTGGTGGGCTAATTGATTTGTCTGTGATCTGTCCACACAGGAGCAGCTTGCTAGCAAGGTAGGATTAAAGCTTTCCAGACAACTAGTGAATTACACCTGTAGGTAACATTTCATCCATAATAGCACCATCATTTGGACAATCTGCTCTGCTCAAGAGCCTCTGGGTTCTGTTCTGTGTGTGTTTACTTTTGGTTTCTGTCATTGCTGAACTAGTTGGCCTCAATTTTATCACCACACCATACAAACATTGATTTTGATCGCCCAAATAGGCCCCATCAGCCAGCCATTGTGCCCCCTTTGTGTCCTTACCCCCCCCCCCCCCCCCCCTCCCTAAAAAAATAAAAAATAAATAAAACTGGATCAGTCACTGAGTATAAGGAGGAAAACTCTGGTTGTAGGTTGTACTCATATTATGAGGAATATCATGAGCCGCTCACATTACCAGTGAAGCCTGTAAATGGTCGATCTTGAACTAGTTTGAGGTCAATGAGCTCAGGCGTAAGAAGCCAATTATTATACATTTTTTTCTCAAATCGACTCGGCGATCCTCTGTGGGTAGAAATTAGTTTTTTTCCACTCTGAGAGATTCATTCACTTGTTTAACCCATATTTTATCTGTTGGACAAACATCGTCCTTTAATAAGTTTATACATTCTTTAAAGGGAACCAGAGGCCCCAGAAAAAAAGATTCTATACATACCTGGGGCTTCCTCCAGCCCCATATGCACGGATTGCTTCCACGCCGCCGTCCTCCGCTTCCTGGATCCGCCGGTACCGGGTCCCGTCACTTTCGACGACGCGGCCGATTGTCCGCATGAGCAGGGGCTCCTTCCATACCCTTACGCGTGCGGCTGCGCAGTATGCAGCCGCACGCGTAAGGGTATGCCGGGAGCCCCTGTGATGCGGACAATTGGCCGCGTGCTGCCGCCGACTGGCCGAAACTACGGGACCCGGTACCGCTGGATACAGGAAGCGGAGGACGGCGGCGTGGGAGCGATCCATGCGTATGGGGCTGGAGGAAGCCCCAGGTATGTATAGAATCTTTTTTCTGGGGCCTCTGGTTCCCTTTAACAGCAAAATAAAAACATGTCTAATTGAAAATAGATGCTCCTAAAGTATCCATGTACACCAGGGGTGCCCACATTTCTTTGGCTTGTAAAGTACTTGGAAAATTGCAGAGTCCAAGAAATCTACCAACATTTCAAATGCTAAACTTAGGATTTATAATGTTGATATACTACTATATACTGTATATAAGACAAGTCCTTGTCTTACATAGTAATATACCGACATTATAAATGCTAAGTTTAGCATTTGAACTGTCGGCAGATGTCTTGCACTCAGCAATCTGAATTGCTCCACAACCTTTGCACACACAAAAGAGTAACAGAATGCCTAACCTTAGAGTAATGGAATATTGGGCACCCCTGATGTACACAGATAGCTGCCCCTTGAGGAGGGTTGCACATATGTGAAGTGCGATTTGAGAGCAGCAGAACAGCCCTACCGTAGCGTCAATTGCAAGCAGATTGGTCCCTGTGGCAGACTGCACCAACTAGGAAATTTGCACGGCCCCGCCCCCGATCAGTGATGTAATTACTTTCTTACGGGAAGTACATCAAATCATCTCACCTGATCTGTGCATTCCGAACAGCTACTGCAAAGTTCTTTAAAGCGGTATTGTCACCATAAAAATCAAATTTCAACAGCAACTGGTCTGAGTGTATTAAGTGACAAAGATGCTAATCCTGCATTCAAAACTTGCAAAACTTTTTCTGCTGTTATGGTTTGAAGTTATCACATACTTTAGGAGCACTGGCCCTGGTGCCACACAGTGCCAAAAAGTTGAATGCTGGGAGTTTTTTTGAATGCTGGGAGTTCTTTTGAATGCTGGGAGTTCTTTTTATCTATAATATATTCCTCCTCTTCCATTTATTTCCCTGCCTAGCTGATCATTTGTGTTTACAAGCAAGGCTGAGGTGACTCAGTGATTGGATGTGTAAATAATAAAAAAAAAGACTCTGGGAGGAGGGCAGCTAATGAATACACAATGAGCAAGAGAAGGGAGGGGGGAAACAAGAGACAGGGAGGATATGATATCAGCATTAGCTTGACAAGATGGCCACTGCCTAGAATAGGATTTTCTGCTTTTCCTTTGTAAAATTCACAGGAATCATTACGTGGATAGCACAATACATCAGTTATGTAAGTAAAGGTTGTATTTATCTACTTATATATGTGGTTTTTATTTCTAGATTAGCATGGGTGTTGCTTGTTCTTTAAAGATTGTTTGCGGTGACATTGACTCCCATAGAGTCGTGCGCTGGGCTGTACAGCACTCAGCACAACGCACCACGCCCACCGTAAATAAAAAGAGAAATAAAAGGAGAATTCCTGCCCTCATCACCAGCCCCAATATATGAGATGTCAGACACTGAAAGGTGAGTATCATTTTGTTGTTACATGAATAGGGAACACGGTGAGCAGAATGTCAGTATTTTCACTATAGTGACTCTTTGAAGGATACCCGAGGGGACATACAGTGGTGTGAAAAACTATTTGCCCCCTTCCTGATTTCTTATTCTTTTGCATGTTTGTCACACTTAAAGAGAGTCTGAAGCGAGAATAAATCTCGCTTCAGACCTCATAAATAGCAGGGGCACGTGTGCCCCTGCTAAAACGCCGCTATAGCGCGGCTTAACGGGGGTCCCTTCACCCCCAAATCCCCCTCGATACACACGGGGAGCGCTTCCTGGTTGGGGCAGGGCTAACCGCCGCAGCCCTGCCCCACGCGCGTCTGTCAGCGCGTATCTCCGCCTCTCCCCCGCACCTCTCAGTCTTCCTTCACTGAGAGGGGCGGGGGAGAGGCGGCGATGCGCCGCTGACAGACGCGACTGGAGGCAGGGCTGCAGCCGTTAGCCCTGCCTCCAGGAAGGGAAATTCTGCGACCTTTCTACGACACACTTTTGCGGGGGGTGGGTTGGGGGTGAAGGGACCCCCGTTTAGCCGCGGGATAGCGGCGTTTTAGCAGGGGCACCTGAAGCGAGATTTATTCTCGCTTCAGAGTCTCTTTAAAGGGACTCCGAGCTCACCCAAAAAAAGAAAGTTGTACTCACCAGGGGCTTTCTCCAGCCCAGTGCTGGTCGCGCAGGCGCAGTACTTTCACGCCGGCCGCCGTGATGACGCGAGGCGGCCGGCGTGTGACGTCAGCCGCGTCATACGCGGAAGGAGCAGCCCGACACTCTGCCGAGTGTCGCCCGGGCTGCGGCCTGTCAGCCATTCCGGAGCGGGGAGAAGGAGAGGAGCCAGGACGCCGGCGTGGGACCTCCCGACCAGCACTGGGCTGGAGAAAGCCCCTGGTGAGTACAACTTTCTTTTTTTGGGTGAGCTCGGAGTCCCTTTAAATGTTTCTGCTCATCAAAAACCGTTAACTATTAGTCAAAGAAAACATAATTGAACACAAAATACAGTTTTAAATGATGGTTTTTATTATTTAGTGAGAAAAAAAACTCAAAACCTACATGGCCCTGTGTGAAAAAGTGATTGCCCCCCTTGTTAAAAAATAACTTAACTGTGGTTTATCACACCTGAGTTCAATTACTGTAGTGAGCCCCAGGCCTAATTACTGCCACACCTGTTTCAATCAAGAAATCACTTAAAGAGAATCTGTATTGTTAAAATCGCTCAAAAGTAAACATACCAGTGCGTTAGGGGACATCTCCTATTACCCTCTGTCACAATTTCGCCGCTCCTCGCCGCATTAAAAGTGGTTAAAAACAGTTTTAAAAAGTTTGTTTGTAAACAAACAAAATGGCCACCAAAACAGGAAGTAGGTTGATGTACAGTATGTCCACACATAGAAAATACATCCATACATAAGCAGGCTGTATACAGCATTCCTTTTGAATCTCAAGAGATCATTTGTGTGTTTCTTTCCCCCATGCACTGAAGTTTCAGGCTGCTCTTTTCTTCCTGCAAACAGCTTTGCCCTTGTTTGTAATTCCTCAGTATGTGAAAGCCCAGCTAGCTCAGAGGACGATTTATCCAGCTGATTAGAGCAGCTTCTCTCTTATCTAAATAACACACAGGCAGTGTGCATAGAGGGGCCAGAAAGGGTGAGTTCATAGCAGAACCACAACACTGAAGAACTTGGCAGCCTTCCAGACACAGACCAACAAGTCTGACAGGGGAAAGATACATTGATTTATTACAGAGACTGTCATAGTAGAAAGTGCTGCAGTTAGCCAGAACACATTAGAATAGCTTTTGGAACATGTAGGATGATAAAAAAACAGGATGCAATTTTTGTTACGGAGTCTCTTTAAATAGGAGATATCTGACACAGAGAAGTAGACCAAAAGCACCTCAAAAGCTAGACATCATGCCAAGATCCAAAGAAATTCAGGAACAAATGAGAACAAAAGTACTGTAATTGAGATCTATCAGTCTGGTAAAGGTTATAAAGCCATTTCTAAAGCTTTGGGACTCCAGCGAACCACAGTGAGAGCCATTATCCACAAATGGCAAAAACATGGAACAGTGAAGAACCTTCCCAGGAGTGGGCGGCTGACCAAAATTACCCCAAGAGCGCGGAGAAAACTCATCCGAGAGGCCGCAAAAGACCCCAGGACAACATCTAAAGAGCCGCAGGCCTCACTTGCCTCAATTAAGGTCAGTGTTCACGACTCCACCATAAGAAAGAGACTGGGCAAAAACGGCCTGTATGGCAGATATCCAAGGCGCAAACCACTTTTAAGCAAAAAGAACATTAAGACTCGTCTCAATTTTGCTAAAAAACATCTCAATGATTGCCAAGACTTTTTGGAAAATACCTTGTGGACCGACGAGACAAAAGTTGAACTTTTTGGAAGGTGCGTGTCCCATTACATCTGACGTAGAAGTAACACAGCATTTCAGCAAAAGAACATCATACCAACAGTAAAATATGGTGGTGGTAGTGTGATGGTCTGGGGTTGTTTTGCTGCTTCAGGACCTGGAAGGCTTGCTGTGATAGATGGAACCATGAATTCTACTGTCTACCAAAAAATCCTGAAGGAGAATGTCCAGCCATCTGTTCGTCAACTCAAGCTGAAGCGATCTTGGGTGCTGCAGCAGGACAATGACCCAAAACACACCAGCAAATCCACCTCTGAATGGCTGAAGAAAAACAAAATGAAGACTTTGGAGTGGCCTAGTCAAAGTCCTGACCTGAATCCTATTGAGATGTTGTGGCATGACCTTAAAAAGGCGGTTCATGCTAGAAAACCCTCAAATAAAGCTGAATTACAACAATTCTGCAAAGATGTGTGGGCCAAAATTCCTCCAGAGCGCTGTAAAAGACTCGTTGCAAGTTATCGCAAACGCTTGATTGCAGTTATTGCTGCTAAGGGTGGCCCAACCAGTTATTAGGTTCAGGGGGCAATTTCTTTTTCACACAGGGCCATGTAGGTTTTGAGTTTTTTTTTCTCACTAAATAATAAAAAACATCATTTAAAACTGCATTTTGTGTTCAATTATGTTATCTTTGACTAATAGTTAAATGTTTCTGCTCATCAAAAACTGTTAAGTGTGACAAACATGCAAAAGAATAAGAAATCAGGAAGGGGGCAAATAGTTTTTCACACCACTGTATGACATGAAATAAACGTGTATGTGCAGTGCCTAGTACACAAATAATTATGCTGTGTTCCTTTTTTTCTTTCTCTGCCTGAAAGAGTTAAACATCAGGTGTGCAATTCTCAGTTCCTGTCTGAGTCAGGACTGGGTCAGACTACAGTGTGACCCTCAATGATAAGAAATTACAAGTATAAAACACTTTCCTAGCAGAAAATCGCTTCTGAGAGCAGGAAAGAGACAAAAAGGGACAATAGTTCATAGATGTTAGCTCTGGCATACTTCAATGAAGGTGGCATTGAGCAAAAATAATAAAACAGTAAAAACTAAAAGGCAGATTTAAATATAAAATAAAACTGTGCAATATCTTAAAAAAGTCAATCTTTGGAGAAGGAGGATAGATACAATTGTTTATTTAATTCATTTATTTTCACCTCAGGTGTCCTTTAAAGTCAAACTATAGGCAAAATGTTTTGGGTTAGCTTTAGATAATGAACTTCTGAAATGTTTTTAATATTGTCTGTCCCCATGACGGAAATATCCCCTCACAGCCTGTTCTTAAAGGACACTTGAAGTGAGAGAGACTTATTTCCTTCTAAACAATACCAGTTGCCTGGCAGTAGTGTCTGAATCACACACCTGAAACAAACCTGCGGATAATCCAGTCAGACTTCAGAGCATCTGATCTGCTTGCTTGTTCATGGTCTAAAGCCTGGTACACACTTTCAATTATGATTGGCCAATCACTGACTAATTTTACCACCTCCATGTAGTATGAGGGTTTACCTACATCATCTACTCATAGTATGTAATATCTGTTAACCCTCCTACTACATGGAGAAGGTCAAACTGGTCAGTGATTGATCCAGACTTAAAGGGATACTGTATTTGTAGGGGGTCAGGGGAAAATAAGTTGAACTTACCCGAGGCTTTTAATGATCCCCCGCAGACAGTCTGTGCCCGCGCAGCCACTCACCGATGCTCCGGCCCCGCCTCCGGTTCACTTCTGGAATTTCAGACTTTAACGTCTGAAAACCACTGCGCCTGTGTTGCCGTGTCCTACCTCCCACCGATGTCACCAGGAGCATACTGCGCAGGCCCAGACCATACTGGGCTTGTGCTATACACTCCTGGTGACATCAGTGGGAGCGAGGACACAGCAACGCAGCGCAGTGGTTTTCAGACTTTAAAGTCAGAAATTCCAGAAGTGAACCGGAGGCGGGTATTGGAGCATCGGTGAGTGGCTGCCCGGGCACAGGACGTCTGCGGGGGACCATTAGAAGCCCCGGGTAAGTTCAACTCATTTTCCCCCGACCCCCCTACAGTATTCCTTTAAAGCTTAACGTATTAGAAGCAGACGATCAGCAGGATAGCCAGGTAATATGTATTGTCTAAAAATGAAATAAATATGTCAGCCTCCATATCCCTCTCACTTCAGGATCCCTGTAACCATTCTGAATAGTGCTGCTGGGATCTGCTAGGATAGTGCTATGGAACTAGAGTAATGATGTCATCAAGACATTCAAAACAATTTTAAGGTATCAGCACGATTTATTCCTAAGGGACTTTAATCAAAGGAGTATCAGGAGAGTGTATGAGGGATTTGGTCTCATATATGAAAAGACTTCCACAGAAAATTGCCTAGCAACCAATCATCAACCAGGACTTCTTTTTACAGTGCCAGTGTAATAACCTACTCTTATGCCCATCATGTTTTGCCTCTATTTCAGCCCTTTTTCTTGCACGCATGTGCAGCAAGATTCTTTTTCTCCTGCTACATCATCCCGTCCGGAGCAGTGCTTTTCAGCGCTGCTAGATTTGGGCGCAGCCGGCGCAGCACTCCTATTGCAGCGCTCAGTGAGTAATGTCAGCGCCGTCAGAAGACGGAGTCGAGGTTGCTTAAAAACACAATAATTCGGCCTCCAGGAATCGCTGGAAGCCGAATTATTTCATTCCCCCACTATCCATGGCAGCCTGGAGGGGGGATAGTTATTAAAACGTCCCGAACTTGTGCAGAAGCAGGATCAGCCATATACCGGCTGTATTCTGTGCTCAAGTCTACCGGCGCCAATTTCAAATGTACTCATCCCGTCCTCCCCTCCTTTCCCTCAGAATTTGGGGCGTTTGAGGCATACAATTTAAAAATAATTTAGAGGTGATCTGTAATTGAGAATACACTGCGCATGCGCGTGATGATACGCAGTGCAGTGACATAGGCAGCAGTAGGGCAGCAAAGAGTGATATTACACCAGTTTGGAAATGTAACATCTGAGAGATGTTCATCTGAGAAATGTACCTCTGAGAGATGTTCACAAATATAGGACCACTTCCCAAGACTACGGGGGTCAGTTTAGAAAGGTTTAAAGCAGGGGTCTTAAACTCACGGCCCGCAGGCCATTTGCGGCCCTCGATACAATATTTTGTGGCCCTCGCCGGCAAAAGCTTCCTTATAGTTCGCTTCAGTGCTCCCAAGTAATCTGCCGCATCCCTGCCGCGAAACTAGGGCTGCAGACCCCCCAAATCGCCCGGGGGGCACCCCAAATCGCCCAGGGGGCAATCTGCCAGCATTTCCTGGAAGGGGCAGAGCTTTCAGCTTCAGCTCTGCCCCTCCTGACGTCAATCGCCGCACGGATCGCCGCCTCTCCCCGCCCCTCTCTGTGAACGAAGTAAGAGGGGCGGGCAGAGGCGGCGATTGTGAAATTCCTTATGCTGCCCAGCCTCATCCTGACTTTGCCTCCTGCAGCCCCCCCCCGTAAATTGAGTTTGAGACCCCTGGTTTAAAGGGTACCAGAGACGTTGGGGGAAAGGTTTTATACATACCTGGGGCTTCCTCCAGCCCCATAAGCCTGGATCGCTCCCACGCCACCGTCCTCCGCTGCCTGGATCCGCCGAAACCGGGTCCCGTCATTTCCGCGAGTCGGCCACGGCCCATTGTCCGCATCACAGGGGCTCCCTCCATATACCTACGCGTGCGGCTGCATACTGTGCAGCCGCATGCGTAAGGGTATGGAGGGAGCCCCTTGTGCATGCGGACAATTGGTCGCGTCCGCCGGAAGTGACGGGGCCCGGTTTCGGCGATACAGGAAGCGGAGGATTGCAGCGTGGGAGCGACCCGTGCTTATGGGGCTGGAGGAAGCCCCAGATATGTATAAAACCTTTTCCTATTTTTCCCTATCCTTCCTCTCTGGTTCCCTTTAAGAATGACAGGCATCATTTTCTGTGATAACTATGCAATACTCCATGTAACGGTATTTAGCATGGTATTATTATTATGATGTCTTTATACAGCACTTACTTCTTCCACAGCTCTTTACAGAATACATGGTCATAAAACTGTCCTTAGGGGAGCTCATAGCCTAATCCCCGCCAGTCAGATGTCCATCATAGTCTAATGCTGGGAATACACGGTTCGCTTTTTAGCTGATTCGATAGATAATTTCCAACACGTTCGATCTCCCTTTCGATTCATTCGCCGCTCGATTTCTGATAGAAGTGAATGGAAAAAGATAAGAAAAACGAGCGGAAGAGAATCGACTGCAGAATCGAACAGCAAAAACGATCGAGAACAGAAACGCACGGCAGAAACAAACCGTGTATTCCCAGCATAAAGGTGGGTTGCCATCAGATCGACCAACAGACAGATCCCTCTCTGATCGAATCTGCTATACATTACCTGATCCGCCGGCGCGAGTCCCCCGGTCTCCGCTGTCTTCTTCTCCACACTGGGCTTCACTGAACTTCCTGTCCGGGGAACAGTAGAGGACGCTCTACTGTTTAAACTTCCTGCCGGGACAGGAAGTTCAGTGAAGCCAGCCGGAATCGGAACCCAGCGCGGAGAAGACAGCGGAGAGAGCGGGGACACGCGCCGGCGGAACAGGTAATGTATTGCAGCTCGTGTCGGTCGTCAGGCAATCGAACGCCGCCATCGATGCACTCCCGACCTGCCGGCGATCAAGCAAAATCTTACGCACAGACGGATCGACGGGAACAATTGATTTCAGGCGGAAATCGATCGTTCTGTCAGCGTTTGCGCAACGATTTCACAGAAGATTCAATCACAGTGATCGAATCTGCTGTATATCGGCGGGAAAATCGTTAGGTGTATGGGCCCCTTGAGGAAATATTTGCAATTAACTTTTAGGCACATATCTAATAAATGGAGTAAAACTGCCTAGATCAACCAATCAGGGTCCTTTTTCTATTAAATAAAACCGGATTAGTTGCTCTCCATGGCTGATGCACTTACCTTCAATCTACTCAACACATATCTCAATAAATCTGCTCCAGAATCTGTCTGTTTCCCTGTTATTTATGTTTTATCTTTTTTATGACTCACCTACTGTTTCCCCATAGGGCAGCTCCATCTCCTCTCCTCCAGAAGGTGCTGGA
This sequence comes from Hyperolius riggenbachi, assembly GCF_040937935.1. Classification (NCBI taxonomy): domain Eukaryota; kingdom Metazoa; phylum Chordata; class Amphibia; order Anura; family Hyperoliidae; genus Hyperolius; species Hyperolius riggenbachi. The sequence continues at coordinate 332,361,426 of NC_090651.1, forward strand.
AGTGGAACTCGGAGCTTTTTTTTTTGTATTAAAACTTTATTAACCTTAGTAAAAGTAAATAAGGCAATGCAATTGCAAAGTCTTTTTTTATTTAAATAAAGCTTTATTGACCAAGGAGAAACACGTTCATGATTATTTATTTCAGTGAAAAAGTAAGTATTACTCCATCACAGACCTTTTCCCTTTGCAATGTCCGCCCTCCCCAACCTCAGAGCAGCAGTCAGCAGCCTGTCACTGCGCTGAGGCACCTCAATGTAATGTGATGTCACTTCTGACAATCCTCATATCTCTCCACACCACAAACACTGAGCTGTGTGTAGACAGCAGGACTTTCCTGGGAGAATTTGATGTGGCTGCTCTGTGGAGAAATATCACAGTATCAGTGTAGTTATACCGCCTAACGATATGCATGAGCAGCACTGGAAATGCGCGCTGTTGCTTAGCAGCATAAAGAGATTTTTGTATTTATATTACCAGAATCATCTTCCTAATTGGCCCATAGCGCCTCTGTGCAGTAGCGGACTCCCACATGGCATGAGTAAATATGGCCGCTTACAGTCACAAATGGTACCATAGTAGAGATAGGAGACTGTACCTGTTTGAACCTGCAGTCCCTTATTTCCAGAGACGAGAAAGAGGAAGTCGTTTTCAGCAATTGTGATCGACGTGCAGCAGAAGCAACTTAGGGCTTGTTCACACTATAAGGGCACTTTCTGGACTTTTTAAGCGCTGGCGATTTTGAAAATCGCCCTAAAAGCGCTTGTGCAAAGATTCCCTATGAGAGCGTTCACATCTGAGTGGGTCGATTACGATCCGCTCACCAAAGTGCTGCCTGTACCAATTTTTGGGGCGATTTGCCTATAATGGCAGGTGTAGGGAAATCACAAAACGCTTGAACAAGCACTTTGTATAGCGATTTCCCGAGCGCTTTGAAGAATAAATACATTGTATTTATTATTTTCCGGGTGAAAGAGTTTACTTCCTAACGTCAGGAAGTGAAAAGAACAGAATCTCTCTGCAAAAGTGCTTAGTAAAAAATTGCAATGCGCAGGTAAGCACCGGGACGCGCTAAAAAAGAAAACACACAAAAAATCGCAAAACGCTGGCGTCGGCCATTCCAATTTTAGATGTAAACAAGGCCGAACCGAATCTTCAGGCATCATCTTCTACATTTCCTGAAACTCCCAGCGGCTTTCCTATATAGCTTCAGAAGCGTGCATGTGACCTGATGTGTCAGGTGACATGCCGGTTACTGTGTATGCATACAGGAAGTGTAGAAGACGGCACCCAGAAGTTCAGTAAGTTGCTTCTGCTGCACAAAAACAGGTCCTCACTGTAGTGAATGCAATCAGCAGCGCAGATGGTGTGCAACCACAGGACCATCAAACATACAGGCAACCTAGGGCCTCCTCTGTGTTTGTGGGCCCTAGATTAGTCGCTAAGGCGATTATTTCTACTGCTACTTACCTAATTATCATTATTATTTATAATACCGATAATGATGTACTGTATAAAGCACCTTCACCTTCCCTGGCGCTGCATACAATAAGAAGTGGAAAGCAAGAAAAATTCTACACTCTATAGTATGCAAAGGAGATGGAACTTCTGTCAGGTTCTTAAAGGACATCCGAGGTGAAAATAAACTATGGAGGTAAACAATTGTATCTATCCTCCTTCTAAAAAATGACTTTTTTTAGTTATCCCACAGTTTTATTTTATATTTAAATCTACTTTTTCAGTTTTTACTGTTTGATGACCTCTGCTCACTGACACATTCATTGTAGTATGTCAGAGCTAAAATCTATGAACTATTGACCCTTTTTGTCTCTTTCCTGCTCTTAGAAGCCATTTACTGCCAGGAAAGTATTTTATGGCTGCAATTCCTTATCACTGAGGGTTACGCTATAGTCCGACCCGGTCCCGACCCAGACAGAAACTGCCACTTGCATACCTGATTTTTAACTCTTTCAGGCAGAGAAAAGAAAAAAGGAACACAGCCTAGTTATTTGTGTGCTTGGCACTATACATACACGTGTCTATCTCATCATGTCACATGTCACCTCGGATGCCCTTTAACGATATCTGGGTTTCACTTGAGGACATTTCACAGTCACAGTAGCCCCCTCGCCCACCACCATCGCATTGGGGGGGAAGGGATTGGGTGGCCCAGCCCGCTCCTCTATTTAAAGCATTAGAGCAGCGGCACATAATACATTACCTGCTCCAGGCAGCATGACAGGTCCTCCTCAATCCTCTTCAATGCAGCTCATCGCCGTGCCATGCAGCCTATCACATTATGGCTCCAGTCTCTGCATGTCATGTGACAGGTACAGAAGCCGCATGGTGTACAGCATGATGATAAACAGCACTTAAGATGATTGAAGAGGACCTGTCATGTCCCCAGGAGCAGGTAGTGCATAATGCTCTGCTGCACTGCATTACATATAGGACTAGGAGCCTCGTGATAGAGGGCAGCTACATACCTGGAGGAGGTAGTCCCGGCTGGCAGATCCCTGTGGGGGAGGCAGCTTAATGTAGTTACGCCCCTGTATAAAACAGCAACATAGTACACAACACTGTGCAATAAATAGAAGTGGCAGAGACGTACTGTTGTAGAGTAAACCCCTAGTCCAGGGGTCCCCAAACATTTTGGGTCGAGGGCCGGGTCAACATGCTTCAGACTGCTGGGGGGCCGGATTATACATAAAATGATGTAGAAGTATTTGCGGGCCAGACAGTAAAGCATACCCAGGTGACAACCTGCAGTGGACAGCAGTGTCAACTGATGTGGAATTTGATTGGAAACCAGCGAATTACTGCTTTGTGGCTTCCTTGTGGATGGGTTGTGCCAGCACTGCTATTCTATATGCAGAAAACCAATATTTAACCCATTCGCGTTCCGTCGTTTTCACTTGAGCAATGTTCACCTCCCATTCATTAGCCTATAACTTTATCACTACTTATCACAATGAACTGATCTATATCTTGTTTTTTCTGCCACCAATTAGGCTTTCTTTGGGGGGTACATTTTGCTAAGAGCCACTTTACTGTAAATGCATTTTAACAGGAAGAATACGAAAAAAATGGAAAAAAATCATTATTTCTCAGTTTTCAGCCATTATAGTTTTAAAATAATACATGCCTCCATAATTAAAACTCATGTATTGTATTTGCCCATATGTCCCGGTTATTACACCGTTAAAATTATGTCCCTATCACAATGTATGGCGACAATATTTTATTTGGAAATAAAGGTGCATTTTTTCCGTTTTGCATCTATCACTATTTACAAGTTTAAAATAAAAAAAAGTATAGAAATATTCCATCTTTACATTGATATTTAAAAAGTTTAGACCCTTATGTAAATTTTTACATGTTGTTGTTTTTTTTATTGTAATGTTTTTTGTTTTTTTTATATTAAAGTGACTCCGAGCTCAACAAAAAAATAAAAGTTGTACTCACCAGGGGCTTTCTCCAGCCCAGTGCTGGTCGGGAGGTCCCACGCCGGCGTCCTGGCTCCTCTCCTTCTCCCCGCTCCGGAATGGCTGACAGGCCGCAGCCCGGGCGACACTCTCCCGAGTGTCGGGCTGCTTCTTCCGCATATGACGCGGATTACGTCACACGCCGGCCGCCTCGCGTCATCACGGCGGCCGGCGTGAAAATACTGCGCATGCGCGCTTTAATCGCGCATGCGCAGTACTTTCATGCCGGCCGCCGTGATGACGCGAGGCGGCCGGCGTGTGACGTAATCCGCGTCATATGCGGAAGAAGCAGCCCGACACTCGGGAGAGTGTCGACCGGGCTGCGGCCTGTCAGCCATTCCGGAGCGGGGAGAAGGAGAGGAGCCAGGACGCCGGCGTGGGACCTCCCGACCAGCACTGGGCTGGAGAAAGCCCCTGGTGAGTACAACTTTTATTTTTTAGATGAGCTCGGAGTCCCTTTAAACATTTTATTTGGGTAGTTTTGGGAGGGTAAACAATAGATTTATAATGTAAATGTGTGTTTGAGGTTTTTTTTTTACTTTTAGTTGTAGTTTTACTTTTTGGCCACAAGATGGCAGCCATGAGTTTGTTTACATGACGTCACTCTAAGCGTAACGTACGCTTAGAGAGACGCATGGGGGACGTTACAGCCAGAAAAAGCGAAGCTTCCGAGAGAAGCTGTCGCTTTTTCAGCGGGGTAGAGGAATCAGTGATCGGGCACTGTAGCCCGATTCACTGATTGCCTGGCTAACGAACCGCGGGCAGGAGCGCACGTGTCCGCGCGCGATCGGCCGCTGGAGCGCGCGTGCCCGCGCGCGATCGGCCGCTGGAGCGCGCATGGTTCCTGGATGTAGTTTCTACGTCCAGGAACTAAAATAGGTTAAAGATGTAGCTGACCACATCTAGAAGTAATACATTTTGTGAGGGGCCGGTAAAAAAGCCTCAGGGGGCCACATTCAGCCCGCCTTAGTTTGAGGACCACTGCCCTAGTCAATAGGGGAGCTCACTTGGCGCACACTGTAAATAGTTCCAGGGTTAAAAACACAAGTATGCAGCTATTCATCTGTAGTGTACCCAGTGGCGTAGCTATGGAGCTATAGGCCCCGGTGCAAGTTTTACATGGGGCCCCCCCAAGCACTCTATATATAGCAATTAATATGGCGCACCAAAACCTGCCAAGGATTTCCACAGTGCCAGAGTTGCAAGGAGGGGGCCATGGCCTAGGGCACCACAGGAGCAAGGGCACCAAAGAAGCAGACTAAACTGGTGCAGCATTTGCAAGCTTGCAAATGCTGCAATGCAGGGAGATCAGGTGAACGCCTGATCGCGGGACCCTGTGCAGGGCCACCTCACTCTCTGGTCAGTGGTCATGTTGGCATTGTGGTGGGCGGCTATGGACTTTAGCAGCATTGGAGACGGAGGGGAAGAGGACGTTTCTACACTGGAGATGAGCAGAGAAGTGAGTGACACTGATGGCTGCTGCGGTGTGGAGGCAAGCTGTAATGAAAGGGGGGAGTGGGAAAGGGAGGAATTAAGGGAGTTATCTGGCTATCGATACTGGAGGGGGAGGAGAAGGGGTCACCGGGCTACCTATAGTAGAGGGAAAGAGGGGAGGGGTCATCTGGCTACCTATTCTGGAGGGGGGGGTCACCTGGCTACCTATACTGGAGGGAAGGGGGAGGGGTCACCTCGCTATCTATACTGAAAGGGGGCGGCTGGTGACATTGGCCCTGGGTGGTAAAAAGTACAAATCCGGTCCTGTACGTAGCTAGATGACTCCTCCCCCTTTCCCTCCAGTATAGGTAGCCAGATGACTACCTTATTCCTAACTTCCCTTTCAGTATAGGTAGCCAGCTCGCCTTCACACCACAGCAGCCATCAGTGTTACTCATTTCTGCGCTCATCTCCAGTGCAGAAGCTTCCTCTTCCTTTCCGTCTCCAATGCTGCCCAAGTCCTTAGCTGCCGACCACAATGCAAACGTGCACAGAGAGCAAGGTGGCTGCTGCACAGGCAGCTAGCAGCAGAGTACCGAGGTCAGGCGTTCGCCTGATCTCCTTGCTTTGCAACATTTGCAAGCTTGCAAATGCTGCACCATTTTAGCCTGCTGCTTTGGTGCCCTTCCTCCTGTGGTGCCCTAGGCCATGGCCTAGGTGGCCTTGGCCTAACCTAGGCCATGGCCTAAATCCGGCCCTGAGCGTACTACAACATGACTGTGGAACTGTAAAAAAGATAAGAAGGAAACGCTACTTGTGTTTAAAAGTATAAATTAAATCCTCGCCTCTCAATGTAGAGCAGCTCACCTTATTAGATGGCTGAAAATGCTAAGAGTGACAGTTCAGCACACAAGCATATTAGTGGTTAAACCACTATGGATCTGTCCTCGATCATGCAATCTGTGTGGAAGCACCGTCCAGGGATCCAATATGGAAGCCGTTGAAGCTCTCCGTTGAAGACTCCTCGGCTGGATCGTGATATTGGTAAAATACAGGCTGTTTGTGCCAACAGGTAAGTAACAAACAGAGAAAAAAAATGCATGCGGTGGCCTGACGCGTTTCCCAAGGATCACCCTCGCTTCATCAGAAGTAGTTTGGGGCTTCATTCTTATCTTTCTTACAGTGCTGTTGTAGAGGATCATGTGCAGCAATGACAACTGAGTGATTTTATGTGGGCATTATTGATTGCCCTCTTAAAGTGACACTGAAGCGGAAAAAAAACCCTCATAATATAATGAATTGGTTGTGTAATACGGATAATTAATAGAACATTAGTAGCAAAGAAAATAGTGTCATATTTTTATTTTCAGCTGTATAGCTTTTTTTTTATAACATCGCATCATTCTCTAATAATTGCAGTTTCCACAATACACTCAGCATTTTAAATGATTTCACAGAGCAGGCTAGTGGAAGACAACAGGAAGCAGAAACACATCAGAGATCTTTACTTTTCAATTAAAATGCATTAAAAAACGCATGAAAAAAGCTATGCATATGCGTTACCATAGACTTTCATTATGTGCGTTTTGGCAGCCAGCCTGCATTTTATGCAACACTACCAGCGTTTGCGAAACGCATGCTGTACAACCGCAGTGAAACGCAGCTTCTTCTGCATCCCGCAGACTAACATTGCTGCATAAAACGCAGTGTTTCCCGCTACGCTAGCATTTCTGCTATGTGTGCACCCGGTCTGAGAGACAGTTGAGATAAGAGCTTCAAAAGACAGTGCTGTCAACAACGTTCTAAAGTTGCAGAGCTCACAGAAGCTCTTTTGCATAGATAACAACTGAGGTTTCTTAACTCTTCCTGTACTGGAAACAATATGAGACTCATATCTCTGCTGCTAATGTTTTATTTCTTAGCAGTGCTACAAATACAAATCATTATATCATAAGTTTATTTTCACTTCAGATTCCCTTTAAGGTTGCCATTAACGATACAATCGTTATGTGCCCATTAACCCCCCTGGCGGTAAGCCGGAGCTGAAATCGGGCTAAGCCGTCGCGAAAGATTTCTCAGACCCTGGTGGGCCGATTTGCATTTTTTTTTTGGTTACACGCAGCTAGCACTTTGCTAGCTGCGTGTACAAACCGATCGCCGCCGCTCCGTGCCGATTCGCCGCTACCTGCCGCGCCCCCGACCCCTTGCGCAGCATGGCCAATCACCGCCAGGCAGCGCTAAGGGGTGGATCAGGACTCCCTCCGATGCCATGATATGAATTACATCATCCCGATCGTTGCCATGGCGATGGGGGAAGCCAAACAGGAAATCCCGTTGTGAACGGGATTTCCTGTTTGCTCAGATCGCTGGAGGCCATCGGAAGGGGAGGGGGGATGCCGCTGCGCCGCCCCCTGGCGATTTTATTGGAACGCCAGGGCGGTTAACAGCCAAATTCCTGCTATCCAATCTGATCAGATTAATGGAATCAGTCCGTTTTTTGGATCAATCCCATCGATGATGGGCATGACCGATCGTATTTGGTTGATTGGCCATTTTTATTAGCTGGGATTGTTTAGGGAAGGGAGTCTGAAGAGGTACAGCTACTCTTTTTCAGTTTTCTATACAGGATTGGATTGTGGACTCCTGATCTGAATACAGGTTTATCTCAGCACACTTGCACTCAGGGGCGCCGCGAGGCATAAAGCGAACCAAGCGGTCGCTTGGGGCCTCACAATCTTAGGGGCCTCGGCGGCTCCGTGACGTCGGCGTGACGTCACTTTTTCCCCGCAGCCCCGCCGGGCTGGCAGAGCAGAGCAGGGCTACAGGAAGATGGCCGCCGCCGAAGCCCTGCTCTGGAGACTATGTCTCCAGTACAGGGCTTCGGGTGGCCATCTTCCCGACCCGTAGCCCTGCATGAATCAGCGCGGGAGATTGGAGGAGGAAGCCAGGAAGGGAGCTCCGTGGGAACTGCGCGCCTGAGAAGCCGGCCGGGAGAGGAGACCAGGGAGAGAAGACTTCTGCCAGTGCCAGCCTGCCAGGTGAGTAAATTCTTTTCTTTTTGCAGCCGCAGCCCTAATTACGAATTTGCGATTGATTTCTGCTGAACTGTGCCCTAATTGCATTTGATATCTGCTGAAAATGTGGCCCTAATTGCGATTGATTTCTGCTGAACTGTGCCCTAATTGCGTTTGATATCTGCTGAAAATGTGGCCCTAATTGCGATTGATTTCTGCTGAACTGTGCCCTAATTGCGTTTGATATCTGCTGAAAATGTGGCCCTAATTGCGATTGATTTCTGCTGAACTGTGCCCTAAATGCGTTTGATATCTGCTGAAAATGTGGCCCTAATTGCGATTGATTTCTGCTGAACTGTGCCCTAAATGCGTTTGATATCTGCTGAAAATGTGGCCCTAATTGCGATTGATTTCTGCTGAACTGTGCCCTAAATGCGTTTGATATCTGCTGAAAATGTGGCCCTAATTGCGATTGATTTCTGCTGAACTGTGCCCTAAATGCGTTTGATATCTGCTGAAAATGTGGCCCTAATTGCGATTGATTTCTGCTGAACTGTGCCCTAAATGCGTTTGATATCTGCTGAAAATGTGGCCCTAATTGCGATTGATTTCTGCTGAACTGTGCCCTAAATGCGTTTGATATCTGCTGAAAATGTGGCCCTAATTGCGATTGATTTCTGCTGAACTGTGCCCTAAATGCGTTTGATATCTGCTGAAAATGTGGCCCTAATTGCGATTGATTTCTGCTGAACTGTGCCCTAAATGCGTTTGATATCTGCTGAAAATGTGGCCCTAATTGCGATTGATTTCTGCTGAACTGTGCCCTAAATGCGTTTGATATCTGCTGAAAATGTGGCCCTAATTGCGATTGATTTCTGCTGAACTGTGCCCTAAATGCGTTTGATATCTGCTGAAAATGTGGCCCTAATTGCGATTGATTTCTGCTGAACTGTGCCCTAAATGCGTTTGATATCTGCTGAAAATGTGGCCCTAATTGCGATTGATTTCTGCTGAACTGTGCCCTAAATGCGTTTGATATCTGCTGAAAATGTGGCCCTAATTGCGATTGATTTCTGCTGAACTGTGCCCTAAATGCGTTTGATATCTGCTGAAAATGTGGCCCTAATTGCGATTGATTTCTGCTGAACTGTGCCCTAAATGCGTTTGATATCTGCTGAAAATGTGGCCCTAATTGCGATTGATTTCTGCTGAACTGTGCCCTAAATGCGTTTGATATCTGCTGAAAATGTGGCCCTAATTGCGATTGATTTCTGCTGAACTGTGCCCTAAATGCGTTTGATATCTGCTGAAAATGTGGCCCTAATTGCGATTGATTTCTGCTGAACTGTGCCCTAAATGCGTTTGATATCTGCTGAAAATGTGGCCCTAATTGCGATTGATTTCTGCTGAACTGTGCCCTAAATGCGTTTGATATCTGCTGAAAATGTGGCCCTAATTGCGATTGATTTCTGCTGAACTGTGCCCTAATTGCGTTTGATATCTGCTGAAAATGTGGCCCTAATTGCGATTAATTTCTGCTGAACTGTGCCCTAAATGCGTTTGATATCTGCTGAAAATGTGGCCCTAATTGCGTTTGATTTCTGCTGAACTCTGCCCTAATTGCGATTGATTTCTGCTGAAAATGTGCCCTAATTGCGTTTGATTTCGGCTGAAAATGTGCCCTAATTGCGTTTGATTTCTGCTGAAAATGTGCCCTAATTGCGTTTGATTTCTGCTGAAATGTGGCCCAAATTGCGTTTTTATTTTCTGGTGTCTGGGGTAACTGTTGCTGCATTTATTATTTAATGGTCATAGTTGGCTATATTTGCTGTGCTACGGTTAAGCTTCGCCCATACAATGTCATGGCCGCGCCAATCTTTCGGCGCGCTACGCGCGCCTCAATCACCCCAACATCCATTTTTTCCCCGCAAACAGCCCCGCCCCAATCCGCCCTCCTGCTCCACCCACATGTCATGGCCACGCCCACTTATGCGGGATAGCCACACCCATTTTTCGCCGCGGCGCGCTTCGCGCGCCGCAGGATAGGGCCTCTTGCTACAGTCCGCTTGGGGCCACAAAAACCTTAGCTGCACCCCTGCTTGCACTTTAGTACATCAGGCCATAGGAGTGTTCCCAGAACGGATTGTGAGAATTGCTTCAGTTCCCTGCTTAGCATGCTCCAGTGATCTATTTGTCTGCTCTCCTGCCCTTAATAGACAGGCCACAGTCATTTCCACAGTCTACTAAGTTTGCAGATGTGTTCTGTGATTGAATGCATGGTCTAATCAATGAAGCTAAAACAAAACCAAACAAGGACAGCTCAACAAAATTGCTTTTGCTTCCAGGGCTGTCGCGGCGGATTCATCCTGCGGATGTGAAAGCTGAAGGTGCCCTGCCCTCCCCCGCTTACAGCATACTTTATATACTCTGGATATCATATCACAATGCGTATTATACCATGAAGTTGTAATATCATAGTGGGGATTGTAGTCTGCATAGAAATTTAATGGTGTAATAGGAATTGCGATAATCAATCAGTGATGTCATATCAGTGGCGTAACTACAAACAGTGGCAGCGCTACACTGGGACACGCTGGGGTACTGCAACTTAGCTACACAATCTGCTCATGGTATTCAAAATCTGAACACATGGAGTTGGTTAAATTGGCCAAATTACTGGAATATCAAAATTAGATTGAACATCTTCAGGCCTGGAACCCACTACAAATAGCAAATCGTTTTTAATTAGCGTTTTGTAAGCAATTTTTCTGGCGATTTTGGTAGCAATTTTAATAAGTGTAAACTTTTTGCCAGAGATTGTGTAGCGATTAGCGATTTTAATTCTGATTGGTCCTTTCAATTCATTTTAATTTTTTTACAATTGTATATAAATTTCGCCTGCCTACTATACACAACAGCTCATATACCAAGTCCAATCATTGGAGTCTTCGCTATAAAAAAGTCCAGCATTAGCCAAATTTTCCAAAAATAATGACAGCACTCCTCACGCCAAATATTCAACAATCTGTGCGATCAAACAAAACTGTACATAGTGTATTACTGTTGGATACACTCGATTCACCGCACTAACAGCCCACTCTGATATATCAGCTCACCAGATGTCATCCACCTCAAATCCAGGTGGGTCTAGTGCATAAATCCGATAATCCAGACTATAGGCTCCAGTCCAAAGCAGTTGAACAGTTTAATCCAGATAATGAGAAGTGTAGCAGGCCTATCGGGCTGATAGTCCAGCGGTGTCAGCTGCAGGCCACGGTTCCGGCGTCCCGTTACCACCTTGGCGTCTCTGCAAGTATTTCCTCTTTCCAAAGTGTTTCAGCGTCTCCACAACCAGTGACGTCAAAGACGCACCTGGCTCCACCCTGACAGAGCCACCGTGTGTGGTGACCAGGTCAAAGGGCGCCAACCATCTAACATAGCCTCTCACTAACATACCCCTCTAATATAAGACATCCCCAAAAATAAGCCCTAATGCATCTTTTCGAGGAAAAATTAATATACAGTAAGGCCCAGTGCACACAAAAACCTCTAGCAGATCCGCAAAACACTAGAGGTTTTTGAAGCAGATTTCAGAGCGATTCGAGGCATGTTTAGAGACGTTTTCTAAACATGCCTAGCGTTTTTGGGGAGCGTTTTTTTGTGTAGCAGATTAGAAATATTGTTACAGTAAAAGCTGTTACTAAACAGCTTCTGTAACAAACGGCTGAAAAACTGCTCTCATCTAGCATTTTTCAGAGCTATTTTCCCCTTTCCTATACTTTAACATTGAGGCAGAAACGCCTCAGAAATCTAAAAAATGCTGCAGCCCCCAAGTTTGCGTTTGTGGAAAAAACAAGCCGCTCTGGTGTGCACCAGCCCATTCACTTTCATTAGCCAAACGGTTTTCCCCCTGCAAGCGTTTTAAAAAACGCTTCAGAACCACTCTCCCTAAGACAGTGTCTTATATTTGGGGAAATCTTATATGCACGGCACAATTTCTGTGTGTTTAGAATTTTTAAATGAGGGTTTCCTATTGCAAATCACTGTAAAGGTGCCCATACATGGTACAATAAAATTTCCCATTTATTCGATCTAAACAATCGAATGAAAGTCAAAAATAATATTTTTTTTTCGATCAAGAAATTCGAACGATTATCCAATTTTTCAGGAAAAATCTGATCGGACATGCTGGAAAAATGTTGATGATTGTGTGTTGTATTTGTATCATGTATGTTAAATTGTATGAAAAGATCTTTTAGATCCTAATTGTAAGAATTGTTTCAAAGACTGTAATCTTTATTTGCACTTCATAACAAGGTTAAAGGAGAACTGTAGTGAGAGGTATATGGAGGCTGCCATATTTATTTCCTTTTAAGCAATACCAGTTGCCTGGCTATTCAGCTAATCCTCTGCCTCTAATACTTTCAGCCATAGGCCCTGAACAAGCATGCAGCAGATCAGGTGTTTCTGACAAATTTAGACAGATATGACAAGATTAGCTGCATGCTGGTTTCTGGTGTGATTCAGACACTTCTTTAGGCAAATAGACCATCAGGGCTGCCAGGCAACTGGTATTGCTTAAAAGGAAATAAATATGGCAGCCTCCATATCCCTCTCACTACAGTTCTCCTTTAAAGATTAAATATTGAAGTATGTGTATGATTATTATCATTTTATTATTTTTTTATTTTTTTTACTAAAGTAAAGTAAGTTTGTCGTCATCAAGGAGAGTCCACAGGTAAAATGCAAATGCAATTTTTGCCTTCTTCCTGTTAGTTAATAGAGCCATTTGTAATCACTCTGTGGTAAAAAAATTCCCTCAGCACGAAAAAAAAAAAAACACAACACTGTGAGGTAAAACACACCTATATGGTTGCTCTGAGGTAATATTAACTTCACAATAAATAAATTGAACCACTCAGAGGAAAAATACAGCTCAATAGATGCTTTGAGCTACAACTGCCGTCTGTGTTAACTGAAGTAAAATACAGCTTGAGCGGAAAAAAAAAGAGATTCCTTTTGAAAAAACGTCACTTCCGATCGAATAAACCATTGGATAGAATATTTAATTTTTTATTTCAATCTCTTTTCTCAATTTCATTTTTCGGCATATTCGATCATTTTCCCCGGATTTTCAACCTAATCGAACGTTCGTGTATGGTACCTTGAAAACAACTATGCAATTTTTTCGATCTAACAGGATAATCAAACAAATTTATCTAATAAAAAAAAATGAAAAAATTGTACCATGTATGGGCACCATAAGTGCTATACTGTGTCCCCAAAGAACAAGCACAGCATTAATATTGTGTTCATGTCCATGTGTATTAGTTCACCCGTTTACCATTGTATAGAGGTGAGTGGAAGAAGGAGTCTCTCTGAACAACTGCATTCTAGAATCGTGTGGACTTCAAACACTTTACAATTTAAGCAATAAATGGCAATCAGAGCCAGTGAAGACTTGTAACTATTTTTAGTAATGTTGGAAGGCGTGAGATCATTGCAGAGATTCCAGATAAAACGGTACCCTGAGCAGACAGAAATGCGAGGCCCCATACATTTTAGTGTTGTATTGATAGTAAAGTGTCATTTCATGCATAAGCAAGCTGATAAATAAACCATTATGCTGATAAGTAAATAGTATACCTTATGTGAAGATAAACACACTTTAAAGAGACTCCGTAACAAAAATTGCATCCTGTTTTTTATCATCCTACAAGTTCCAAAAGCTATTCTAATGTGTTCTGGCTTACTGCAGCACTTTCTGCTATCACAGTCTCTGTAATAAATCAATGTATCTTTCCCTTGTCAGACTTGTCAGCCTGTGTCTGGAAGGCTGCCAAGTTCTTCAGTGTTGTGGTTCTGCTATGAACTCCCCCTTTCAGGCCCCTCTCTGCACACTGCCTGTGTATTATTTACATTAGAGCAGCTTCTCTCTTCTCTCTTATCTTTTACAAGCTGGATAAATCGTCCTCTGAGCTGGCTGGGCTTTCACATACTGAAGAATTACAGACAAGGGCAAAGCTGTTTGCAGGAGAAAAAAGAGCAGCCTGAAACTTCAGTGCATGAGAACTGCAGGGAGAAAGAAACACACAAATGATCTCTTGAGATTCAAAAGGAAGGGTGTATACAGCCTGCTTGTGTATGGTTGTATTTTCTATGTGTGGACATACTGTACATCAACCTACTTCCTGTTTTGGTGGCCATTTTGTTTGTTTATAAACAAACTTTTTAAAACTGTTTTTAACCACTTTTAATGCGGCGAGGAGCGGCGAAATTGTGACAGAGGGTAATAGGAGATGTCCCCTAACGCACTGGTATGTTTACTTTTGTGCGATTTTAACAATACAGATTCTCTTTAAAAGGCAAAATGTATGCATCATGAATTTCAAATACGGCCATCAGGTCTCCATGGAACAAGTGCAGCAATAAATTCCCCCACTGTATATCAAGGTTAGCCATAATGCCCCTTTATCCCAAGGCAGGCTGGGAGAGAGATGGGCATGAGACAGGAGCGCATATCTCCCAACTTTTTAAGATAAAAAAGAGGGCCACTTTAAGACACACCCCTGCCACACCCCTAATCACACGGGACGCAGACAAATCCCATCAGCCGTGCCATGCACGGCTATGGTATTCACAGCCTCCCGCACCATTTCGGATGGAGATGCCGGCCGAATCGCTAGCGCAAGCGATTCGGCCGGCGCTATTGATTCCTGTGGCAGAGTTTCCCTGCGCGATTTGCTTGCGGGGAAACTCCGCTGATTCCGTGCGGAAACCGCGCAAGTGGAAACGTGCCCTGAAGGCTGAAGTGGTTAATACAACATTGGTCCTCTCTATCATCATTAGTTCTCCTTCATTTTAACATTTGAAAATAAGAAATATATCCATTTAAATGTTACAAATAACATTTAGTCTATTAACCAGTTCACCTTCCCCTTTCAGCATTCCTTCCATTCATTCACCTATAACTTTTATTACTACTTATCACAACAAAACAATCTATATCTTGTTGTTTGTTTTTTTACCCATCAATTAGGCTTTCTTTGAGTGGTACTTTTTGCTAAGAATTATTTTATTCTAACTGCATTTAATGGAAATAAAAAGAAATAATGGAAAAAATTATTTCTCAGTTTTTGGCCATTATAGTTTTAAAATAAAACGTTCTACTGTGGATAAAACCCACACAATGGCCTCAATTCACTAAGATCATGCTGGAGATAAGGCAAGAGAAAACTTACCTCCACACAGTAAGAGAGTTATCTCTTCATTCCTTAAGTTACCTCCTCTGTAGTTATTTTCACACACAGTTAATTAACAGCCTGTCTTTAACTTTAGAATTCTGGAGTTATTTTAAGGATTGAAGAGTTAACTTAAAGACAGAAGAGTTAACTTTAGGTTTGCCTGAGGTAAAATGTTTCCTGAATACTACATGCCTTATCACCATGGTGATAACTCTAGAAACGTTATTAAAGACAGGAGATAAGCTTAGTGAATTGAGGCCATTGTATTTGTCCATTTGTCCCGGTTATTGCAACTGTTAAAATATTTCCCTAGTACAATGTATGGCGCCAATATTTTATTTGGAAATAAAGGTTTTTTTTTTCAGTTTTGCGTCCATCACTAATTACAAGCCCATAAATTAAAAAATAACATTGACATACATATTAAAAAAGTTCAGTCCCTAAGGTATTAATGTATTTTTTGGGTCATTTCTTTAATGCAAAAAATTTATTTGGGTACTATTATTATTATTATTTAGTAGTTATATAGCGCCGACATCTTCCGCAGCGCTGTACAGAGTATATTGTCTTGTCACTAACTGTCCCTCAGAGGTGCTCACAATCTAATCCCTACTATAGTCATATGTTTATGTATGAATCGTAGTCTAGGGCCAATTTAGGGGAAAGCCAATTAACTTATCTGTATGATTTTTGTTTGAATTGTTTTTTTTTTTTGGGGGGGGGGGGGGAGGAAACCGGAGTGCCCGGAGGAAACCCACACAGACACGGGGAGAACATACAAACTCCTTGCAGATGTTGACCTGGTTCGGATTCAAACCAGGGACCCAGTGCTGCAAGGCGAGAGCACTAACCACTACGCCACCGTGCTGCCCATACTATGGGAGGGAAGGAGTTAATTGTAAATGTAAGTGTGGGTCTTTTATTAAAATAAATGTATGTAGGTGTAATTTTATTATTTGGGCCAAGATGTCCTCGCACATTATTTCCTAATAGCGTACTATAAGCACGCTAAACGGAGTAATACTTGGACAATTTACGCCGAAAGATACGACGCAGGCATCTCATTGATGGTCATTGACACGGGGACTTAGATTAATGCTTCGTTCCCATTCAATTATCTCCCGTCTAATGATCGTCAGTGAGAACAAGTGCGGGAGTGCGCGGCGTCAAGGGACTAGTATCCACATCCCTGCGAGGTAAAGTGGTGTTTTGCAGGGACATAGATACTCGTCCCGGGAGAGGAGAGATGAGTAAACACATTTTTAATAGAAAAATACCTATATATACACGGATCTGTACATCAGTCCTGAAAAAGGAACAAATGAGGAAGAAAGTGGGGCAGAGGGATTTAATCCCCAAAAAGGCACTGTCCCTCTGAAAAAGGGACAGTTGGGGCTACGGGAGAGGACCTGAGGGAACTTGCTAATAGAGCTCAGTAAGTATACCAGATTTTTAACACTTCTTTATTGAGAAGCCCTCCAGAGATTTACGGTGAAGCCTGTTACCTCTGCAACCCCTAACTTGGGAGCACACAAGCCCTTACAGCTATAGTGGTGTCCATCTTATGCGCATGGGAGCCACACATGGAAGTGGGATGAAACAGGGATTTCTGGTGCACGGCGCTTGTCGTCTTTTGACTCCCCCATAGACCACAAAGCTAATTTACAGCTAAGATGTGGCGTAGGTGCTTGGCAATAGCGTGGGCGCTCAGCAAAATAACGTGGCCACATCATTGCACAAAGTGGCGGGTATGGCAGAAATAATGAGTAAAGTGTTTGGCTATACAGTAGCCAAAGTCATACAGCGGCTGGACGAGCAAATGCATCAGCAATGCGTTGGGCTACACTGTAGCTTGACTCAGATAGCATTAGTTAGTGTAAAGATAGCCATACACCACTCAATATATAGCCAGATCGACCATTGGTTAGATTCCCCTCTAATCTGATCTAATCAGAGAGAGATCTATTGCCTGCCCATACAATACACAGTGATCTCCAATAGATTAAACCAGAAAATCTATTGGAAAATCGTCCTAGCGCTGCACGTTTAAATGTGTCCCCCTGTACCCGTGGCTGGCGTGACTCCTGGCCTCCTCCAGTGTTCAGCGTGACCATGAGCAACTGTACCACGTGACATTACAACATGCGTCAATGTCACATGGAACAAGCGCTCATGGTGATGATGGACACCGGAGGAGTGAGCCTTTAACACTGCACTAGGCATGGGGGAGACAACACTTATACACTTGGGGCAATACCGACCAGGGGTCTATCAGTCATTACAATATCGAACATCACTACCACTACGCATCTGATCGAGTCCTTCTGACCAAAATGTTCCACCATTGCAGATCGATCCATCGGCTGGAAACCGATCAGAAGATCTATTAGACGGCCATGTTTCAGTGCCAATTCTCTTCCGTTTTGATAAAACTATCATGTCGGAAGGTCGATCGGCCCACAATATCGAGTTATGTATGGGCACCATAAGGCATAAACACAGAAAAGGTTAGTGCACCTGAGATGAAATAAAAGGCAGCAGTTATACTTACCCGGGGCTTCCTCCAGCCCCCTGTGGACCAATAGGCTTCCTTCCCGTCCTCCCAGCCGCGCCGATCCTCCACTGGCTGCCCGGACTCTTTCTCCAGTCGTCCCTAGTTGCGATGTACTGCACATGCAGGGCGCAGCTGCTGCCCTTTATATTGTCTCAAGTTTTCTTTAAAGTGGACCTTAACTCTTGCATAGGACAGAAGGAAAACAGAGAAATGCACCCTGTGCGCATTTGGAGAGTTTACCCCCCCCCCCCTCATCTGTGACTAATCACAAGTGTAATTAGATCTCTCAGCTGTGTCAGCTGTCTGCCTCGGCAGAGCAGCTAATTTGTAAACACAGGATGTTAACCTGTGAAAGCAGGAATTAGGCCCACTGCAGATTTACTGCAGGATTTGTATCAGCTGTAACAAAGAAAAGTTCTCAGTTATTATGCTGTTGCTTATCTTTTAGAGCAGAGAGGACGTTCTGAGTTCAGGTCCACTTTAAGAGTCAAAAAGGGGAAGGTTTGTGTGAGAATTGGAGATGAAAGCTTGTTGAGATACTAATTACTGGCAATATCTTGCGTCAAACATCCAAACTCCTATACTAAACATACGCAAGAGAGAACATGCTGTGCATGGAAGTAAGTAGGCAGCTGCACACAAATTAGGTGGGCAGTACTGCAACCAGAGCCGGATCATGCACAAGGCAAGTCTAGGCAGCTGCCTAGGGCCTGGGGAGAGTCTAGGGGGCTGGTGGATGTTAGCCCACACCAAATCTTCCTAAAAAACCCAGGTGACCATCAGCGGTTGGCAAAAACTGCTATGTTGCCCGGGGTCCCATTTCATCTTAAAGAGAGTCTGAAGCCTCTTAAAATTCCTCTTTTTATTTAACAATCCCCTTCTACACTATCACCCCATCTAAAACGCTGCTATCCCACAGCAGAACGCTGTGTTAACCCCCGCAATCCCTGGGGCAATTTTGGGGGAGCGCTTCCTAGTAGAGGCAGAACTTTGGGCTGTAGCTCTGCCTCTACTCCCGTCAATCGGCGCTGATCGCCGCCTCTCCCCGCCCCTCTCAGTCTTCTTTCACTGAGAGGGGCAGGGGAGAGGCGTCGATTAGCGCTTATTGACGCGAATGGAGGCAGAGCTACAGCTCAAAGCTCTGCCTCCCTGGGCAGCAAAATCCACGACCAAGAAAGTCGTGGATTTTTGCTGGTGTTTGGGGGGTTAAACACTGCTGTGGGATAGCTGCGTTTTAGATGAGGTGATAGTGTAGAAGGGGATTGTTAAATAAAAAGATGAATTTTAAGAGGCTTCAGAGTCCCGGTTCTAGGTGCCCAGGTTCTATGAATGCTCCACACAGAGTATGAAGCAGAGAAGGCAAAGATTGTGTATGTAAATGGTGCTGTGTGATTTGCTGTAATTCAGTGTATAGAAGTACATTGCTGTTTCCAGCACAATCTAGCCGTGTCACTGGGGAGACGTCGCTTTACAGTCAGCCGCTGCAAACCTCCCCGTGATCAAGAGTTTGGTATTGAATCATATGGAATAGTATGGATTTCCCTTTCAATGTAATTAGGTGTTTCATTGATACAGAAACAAAGTGGCTGATGGGAAAAGCGAAAAAAAAATAACTGCAATAAATGCTATTTTGTCAGTTTCTTCGTGAAAAATCTGATATTTGGCATGGAATTAATAAGTGTGGCAAACTTATCATAGAAAAAGTATAATATAGTCATGGATGAATGAAAGAACTGACCCCTGCCATCAGGGAATAGTGGTAATGGGGAGGGGGAGAGGACACTGGGGAGCTCTTTTTCTGTCCCCATCCCCAATATGTAGAGTAGTGCAGATAAGGCTGAGGCAGAGGCTCAGGAGGCAGTAGCCTCAGGGTACAGAGCCCAAAGGGAACACCTGTACCCCCCTCCCCCAGCCATATGCATGTCACACAGTTCAGAGTCTCCTCCCTATGACGCCCTCTAATGGCATCACACAATACTGCACCACTGGAGGAGTCAGAAATAAATATGGCAGCCTCCATATCCCTCTCACTTTACGTTTCCTTTAAAGAGGAGCTGTCAGCCATACTATCTCAGCATACCTCCCAACATTTTAGTGCTAAAAACCGGGACACGTAGGCTACACCCCTGGCCACACCCCCACCCAAAAATAAAAAAAAAAATGATTAATTAAAGTTAATAACTCCCGAAAGGGGAGGCGCGTGAGGGTGCCAGTGGGTGGGGAGGAGGGTGAGGGTGGCCATGGGTGGGCAGAGAGAGGGGGGAAAAACCGATCGAGGCACCAGCCCGGGATGCGGCATGGATGGCCGCCGCCGTTAAGCTTCTCCTTCCCTCCCTCCTAATATGCCCCCCAGTGTCCCCTTCCCCCCGCAGAGTAAAATGGGCAGCAGAGCGGGCTGAAAATCTTACCACTGCCTCTCCGCACCGGGATGTCATCTGGCTCTTCTAGGCTTCCTGTGACGTCACAGGAAGCCGGAAGCCGAAAAGATCAGATGGGATCCCGGTACGCAGCGGAGAGGCAATGGTAAGAGTTACAGCCCGCTCCGCTGCCCATTTTACTCTGCGGGGGGAAGGGGACACTGGGGGGCATATTAGGAGGGAGGGAGGGAGAAGTTTAATGGCGGCGGCGGGTGGCGGCCATCCATGCCGCATCCCGGGTTGGTGCCTCGATCGTTTTTTTCCCCCTCTCTCCCCAGCGGCCGGGACCAGGAGGGGGCAGCGCGGGACAGCAGGACGGCCCCCGAAATCGGGACCGTCCCGACGAAATCGGGGCAGTTGGGCCCCTGTCTCAGGGAAAAAAAACAAATATATAAGTAGATAAGTACTTGATCTACTTACATAACATATGTATTGCACTGTCCACGTTATGATTCCTGTGAATCTTGTAAAGGAAAAGTTTCCATATTAACTGTGGCTATTTTGAACCCAGTCGTGATGTAATATCCGCCCTTAGTCTCCTCTGCCTGATTTGCCCGCCCTTCACTATATAGAAAGTGCATTGTTTCAGCCTGAGAAATTTTGACCAATCAGAGAGGAACAGAGGTGTGGGAGGGGAAAGCAGAAGAGGCTTCAGCCAATCAGGCTGCATTAGTTAAGTCTGAGGGAAAGTAGAGAAGCAAAAAAAGACAACCCAGCATGCCGTGCAACTTCTCTTTTGTGTACCAAATGTTCTGTGTACCAAATAAGAGTCATGTAAACTGGGGAATGATAATTTATCAACAAAAAAAGTAATAGTGATTTTAACTTTAGAATTGCCTGATTAACATCCTTATTACTTGTTTACCAGATAAAAATAAAGAATTGATTTTTGATTTTATGCCCGACAGTTACTCTTTAAAGTTAGGGTGAGGAAAATGTTAATTATCAGGTTTAAAAGGAACCCAAGGTGTGAGACCTATGGGAGTTGCCATATTTATTTCCTTTTAAACAATACCAGTTGCCTGGCAGTCCTGCTGCTCTTTCTGGTCAGTAGTGTCTGAATCACACAAAAAACACTAAAACAAGCATGCAGCCAATTTGCCAGATTTTTATCGGACACATCTGATCTGCATGCTTGTTCAGGATCTATGACTTACAGTATCAGAGTTCAGAGGATCAGCAGGGCAACCAGGCAACATGCATTATTTAAAAAGGAAATAAACCTGTCAGCCTCCATATCCCTCTCACTCTCTCGTTCCCTTTAAACCAAACCTGAAGTAAAACTCTCCCACTAATGATAAATGCCATAAAAACGTTCTTGCAGTTACAAACAATAAATAGGTCTCATTATACTCCTAAATGCCTCTAGCATGCTGGTAAGTTGTCCTCTCCTGACTGCCCTCGATGCAGAAGGGATCATGGAGATTTAATCCATATGGTTGGGAATTGCCCAAGGGTCTGGAGGTCCTGGTCTGATATAATAGATGCCATACATAGGCTCTATCACACTGCCATTTCCATAATGGTTCCTGCGTGTGTGCTGGGAGCCTGTGATGATGGTAATAGAACTGAACATGTTAAAATTGAAATTGTCCGCTCCTTATTTATTGCTAAAAAATGAATCCTTCAGCTATGGAAAAGTGACAAGCCTCCTTCATTTGCTGTGTGGGTTAAGCAAATAATTGATGCCCTAAAGCTTGAAAAGGTGATATATGCACATAGGGGCTCTCCTGGTAAGTTAGCAAAGAGTTGGGGTAACTGGCACTCTGCTGATTAGTATGTAAATCCATATCTTATAAAAGACCCAAAAGACTGTAGATGATGTTTAAAGGGAACTAGAGACGAAGCACCCTTGTGTATTTTCCCATATATATCAGTAAGAACATTAGAGAAAACACTTACCATGCCCTCTGTTTCATCCTTACTGCTAAAAGTGTCTGTTATCAGCTGTGATAAGAATCCTGGACTGAGCATTCAGTCTGGCTTTGCAGGGAATAATTATAGCTGAGTCATTATAGCATAGCCACAAGGGGGCAGTCTTGGACTTGAAAAGACACCAGAGAAGACAGACTCAGCTATAATCTTTCCGTAGCAAAGCTAGACTGAGTGCTCAGTCGGGGATTCTTATCAGAGGTGATAACAGTCAGATTAAACAGAGAACAATTAAACAAAGAGCAGATTAGGTGTTTACTGTCATGTTCCCACTGATTTATAAGGTAAAATACAAGAGGGTGCTTCACTGTATTAGTTCTTATCAATGACCCCTTTTACCATTCAGTGATCTTTCTGCATTATACTCCTATGCATGGCCATTTCTAGGGGTGAGGTTAGAACTACTGTAACATATCCGTGGTAATACAGATGGTATATAGAAGGATACCTTTCTCGCTGCACAGAGTGTGTCTGTAAGGCAGCTAAGCATTGAGAGACATGAGCGTTAGGAATGGTTCTGAGCATAGAGGCAGCTGGAACGCTGCCCAAGCGTGTACAACACTGCAGTCAATCATAACATTACAGCAGGTTGTGGGATTTCATGATAAAGACCAAAAGGCTGATGCACTAAAGCATCAGATGACAACAAGAGAGGAAATCCTCAATTGTTTTCCAAAAGCCCAGTATAAAATCACTGTGCAGTCATGCCACTTCCAATCACAGGGCCCCTGCTGCTCCGACTTCTCTTTCTGTCTCTCTGTTGTCACACTGACTTTGTAGCTTTTCCTCACACAGCCCCACCCTCTGGACACCACGATCCCCAACTGACCCTCCTCAGTGGCCTCTTCCCCTCCAGCCATCCCAATATGTGATTCATGCAAGCAAATCAAAGGTACTCAGGGAAAGGTGCCAGAAGCTGTAAACAGCTATATTCATAAAAAACATAAATGCATGTTTCATCATTTACTTCATGTGTTTACTGAGCTCTCATTTCAAGTTATTTATGAGTACCGTATTGCCTTCAAACAAAGAATTTTGATACCTCGGGATAGGGAAGCCTCTTGATCCTTCAGAGGCTTCCCACGTCCTCCTCTGCCAGGCCATTCCAGTACTCAGTTAGACATCCAAAGTTTGCAGGCGCGCAGCCACAGTGCGCCTGCGCAGTAGCATCAAGCGGCTCAGGCATCTGCGGAAGAGGCCGAGGGCTTACTCTTGTGCAGTAGCATCAACCCTCTCAAGCTTTCAGCAGAAGAAGCCGGGCCAATCGTGTCTACGCCACTGCGCATGCACAAGCCATAGACAAGGGCTTATTGGTTTTGCAGAGGAGACAGCACTGGAACAGCCACTGTAGGAGGATGGGGGAAACCTCTGTGATTATCAAGAGGCTTCCCTCTACTGAGATGAGTACCCATTTGGGGCACTTTTTTCCTTACAGGTACACTTTAAATTAGAACCCAACTCGTCCCTTCCAACACACGTCCCAAAAGCCAGCCCCTAATGCGTGACTGTAGGTGTTAGGATTCTTGCTGTGTTTGGTTGCATCTGCTGGTGGCATTGGTTTCCTGGACTGTGATAATATCTCTGTTCACCAGCGAGTGGCATTTTGCAACACTTCATGGACTTTGTTTTGCCTGCAGTGTTTCAGTTTACCTGCTGGTGGTTCTCTGCATCTGAAGATGGCAGTACTTTAAACAGTATTCACCAGCAGGTGGCCCTCATGCCTCATGTAACTCATCCTGGACAATTACTCATTATTACATCACCTGTTGTATTTGCATTTAAAGGGAACCAGAGACGAAGCACCCTTGTGTATTTTACCATATATATCAGTAAGAACATTAGAGAAAACACTTACCATGCTCTCTGTTTCATCCTTACTGCTAAAAGTGTCTGTTATCAGCTGTGATAAGAATCCCAGACTGAGCATTCAGTCTGGCTTTGCAGGGAATAATTATAGCTGAGTCATTATAGCAGAGCCACAAGAGGGCAGGCTTGGGCTTGAAAAGACACCAGAGAAGACATACTCAGCTATAATCTTTCCGTAGCAAAGCTAGACTGAGTGCTCAGTCGGGGATTCTTATCAGAGGTGATAACAGTCAGATTAAACAGAGAACAATGAAGCAAAGAGCAGATTAGGTGTTTACTGTCATGTTCCCACTGATTTATAAGGTAAAATAATAGAGGGTGCTTCATCTCTGGTTCTCTTTAAGCACCCCATCCACTTCAGAACCTCAGTTCAGCTTGGCTGTCCTGATCATTGTTCTACACTTCCTCCTACCTATCCAATCGCTCCTTCACCACTTCCTTCAATGGCTCCTCCTCAACCCCTGCCCCCTTCTCAGTTGGGGTCCCCCAGGGCTCTGTTCTAGGCCCCCTTCTTTTCTCCATATACACTTCCTCAATTGGCAAGCTTATCTCCTCCCTGGGCTTCAAATACCACCTTTATGCAGATGACACTCAGATTTACCTCCATACCCCCGATCTCTCATCCACCACCATAAACAAGGTCTCCTCGTGTCTCTCAGCAATTTCCTCCTGGATGTCAGCTAGGTTCCTAAAGCTTAACCTAGACAAAACTGAGCTCCTGATCTTTCCAACCCATGCTGCTGCACCCATCCCAGATTTCCACCTCACAATCGACAACACAACCATTCTCCCTACCTCTCAGGCCCGCTGCCTGGGTGTCACCTTGGACTTTTACCTCTCCTTCATCCCACACATCCAAAACATCACCAGAGCCTGCAATTTCCACCTCCGTAATATCTCCAAGATCCGCCCCTTCTTAATCTCATCCATGCCCCCATCATCTCCCGCCTTGATTACTGTAACTACCTCCTTTCTGGCCTCCCCCTGAAACGCACTGCCCCCCTTCAATCAGTGATGAACGCGGCTGCAAGACTCATCCATTCTTCGCACCGCTCTGCATCCACATCTCCCCTTTGTGAATCCCTGAACTGGCTCCCTATCCGTTTCAGGATAAGTTTCAAGATTCTATGCCTGGCGTATAAATCTGTGCACAAAACCTGCCCTACCTACATCTCAGAGCTTGTTCACAAGTATACACCAGGTCGCCCCCTCTGTTCCTCCAACGACCTTCGCCTCACCACCCCACGCATCTCACACTCCCATGCCCGCCTGCAGGATTTCTCAAGAGCTGCCCCCACCCTCTGGAATGCCCTTCCACCACCCATCAGACTTGCTCCCTCTTTCAACACATTCAAGCAAGCCCTCAAAACACACCTCTTTATGATGGCCTACCCACCTCCTACCACACAGTAACTCTCTAAGGAATATTTAACAGCCCCCCCTAGTGTTTCCACCCCTCCCTTTAGATTGTAAGCCTCTGGCAGGGTCCTCCACTCCCTAGTGTAATCTACAGGATCATGTGCTCCTGTCCTATGACAGCCTGTACTTGTATTACTGGGCCTACCTAACCAGCCCATATTGCATGATCATGTATTTTGTACAATTGTATGTATAACTTTGTTCTATGTGTATAACCCTATGTATGTCATCCTTGTATCATTGTATATATTTATTGTCCAGCGCAGCATAATATGTTGGCGCTTTATAAATACAATAAATAATAATAATACACTTCCAGCACTGAAGAACTCTGTTCTGATCTGACCTCTTGGTTAATGTTCCTTGCTTGACTCAGACTTGCCTTTTCCTTGTCTGCTGTTCTGCCTTGTCTGTATCTGAACTCCCGGAAATTGTTCCCTGCTTTCCCAGACTTTGATTTGCCTCCCTCTGTATATATATATATGTATATATATATATATATATATATATATATATATATATATACTGCATTTGTATTTTTAGTATAGTTAGCTAGTTAGTTAGGACTGCTGTGTTTTATGTGAGTTTCACTGTGGGGATTTGCCAGGGACGGATCTAGACCAAGTTGCGCCTGGGGCAAGGTGAGGTTTTGGGCGGCTAAAGGTCAGGTTTGGGCACCTAAACTGCCATTCCCCATCCAGTTTTGGCGCCTAAACTGCAGTTCCCCATCCAGTTTTGGCACCTAAAGGTCAGGTTTTGGCGCCTAAACTGCCATTCCCCATCCAAATTTTGCCGCCTTTTTAAGAATTCAACAAACTCCGCCTGGGGCAAGAGACCTGCCTGCCCCCCCCCCCCCCCCCCCCTAGATCCGTCCCTGGGATTTGCTATTGCTCATTTGTTTATATTTGCACTGATTGACAAACATTTTCTGCAGTTTGTGGTCTATTGTCCGGCTGCTAAAGGCCCATACCCACAACGTGGTTTTTCACGATGAGCAATTGTTTCCATAACACACACCACCCGCGGTGATCGTGTATTTTTGAATCACCATCATGTTGGATTAAGACATGGAGGATTAGTCCGATCCTCATGGACTTTTGCGGGTTTTCCGAGATTGCGTAAATGATCATTTAGAGAATCATTTATTTATAATGGCGCAAACGACAATTACAGATTCACCAGATGGATCAGGGAATGATCGTTCAACGGCAGAGATCCCCGATCTATTTGGCCGTGATGTGCCTGTGGGTACTTAGCTATTGTGTAGCCATAGCAGTAGGGCAGTGAGCCGAGCCATGCGTATATCTCCTCTAGGGTGCGCTTGCGTACGCTCTTACTTTCTGGAGAGGTTCTCCAGGTGTCATTTTCTTCTATTTTGAGAAAGCAAAATGTACTTTGAAGTACTTTCAGACTACTATAAAATATTCCGGTGCTTCTCCATAAATGAACTGAGTAGCCTTTCCCTCTGCAGCTCTCGTCTCTTCCTTGTCTTCTCTCATTATTTGCAGGGGAGAATCAGTAGAGAAAGAACAGCAGTCTGGGTCAGCGGATCTCATAATGTGAAGAAGGGAGATGCTTCAGCTGCAGCAGGGATGTATCACTCCTGATTACTACTATTATTACATATTTATATAGTGCTGGCACATTTTCTACAACTCTTTACAGAGTTCATCAAACAATTTATGTCTGTAGCTGCCCCTCAGATGGCCCCGCAATCTAGTGTCCCTACCAAAGTCTGGGAACTATATGGGCGAAACCGGTCAAACTATTATTGCTGCAAAGAGTGCTAACCACTTAGCAGCACTGTGCTGCCCACCTCTCAACTAGGACCACTGAATAAGTGCAGTACCCAGCAGATCATTCTATTCTATTCTATCCCATGCTAATCTGTCCCATTCCATCCTAGTCTAACCCATCCCATCCTATTTTATCCCATTTATTTATTTATTATATTTATAAAGCGCCAACATATTACGCAGCGCTTTACTATGCACACCGCTCCCTTCTAACCCATCCCATCCTAGTCTATCTCAACCCTTCCTATTCCATCCTATCCTAGTCTATCCAATTTCATCCTGATCTGTCCCATGCCATTCTATTCTATCCCAACCTTTCCTATTCTATCCTATCCTAGTCTATCCCATTTCATCCTGATCTGCCCTATCCCATCCTAGTCTATCCCATCTTATTCTATCCTACCCCATTCCCTTCTATCCCATCCCATCCTGATCTATCCCATTATATTCTTTTACTATCCCATCCCATTCTATCTGATCCCATCCTATTTTCTTCCCATCCTATTTTATCTAATCATATTTTATTCCATTGCATTCTATTCACTCTTATCCCATTCTATTCTATCTTATCCCAATCTAGTCTATACCATCCTATCCTTTTCTATCCCATTCCCATCGCATCTTATTTTCTCCTATCCAATCCCCTCCTATCATATATTAATCTATCTCATCCCTATCCAATCCCATCCTATTCTATCCCATTGCATCTTATTTTCTCCTATCCAATCCCCTACTATCATATCTTAATGTATCTAACCCCATCCTTTCCTATTCCATCCCATTTCATCCTATTTTATCCCATATTATTCGATCTTATCTCAACCTATACTATCCCATCCCATCCCATCCTATTCTTCCCTAGCTCATCCTTTTCTATCCCATTCCATCCCATTTTACCCTAAATACTTCTTAAAAATACAAGATATAGAAGCCTGCTAAGCTCATGCTTCTCCAGTGGAGGAGCAGTTATACTGGAGCTAAAGGATGATGTCATTTTCTCAAGATCAATAGCTGGGGATTGTTGCACAATTACTGTTAAAATGCCAGTGACGTGCAATAAACTAGTAGGGGGTATAGATTATAAACACAAGATAGTCATTAGCATGTGACAAAGCAGAAAGAGGACCTGTCCCATCAAGTTTGCAGTCTATGGTGGAACCCAGTAAGTTAAGAAGATAGTTGTGGCCAGAGGTTATGGAAGTTACCTAGTTATCTAAGTTGAAAAAAGACATGGGTCCATCAAGTTCAACCTCTTTAGCCCACTGCACCCCAGATCAGAGGAAATAAAAGCCATAAGGACAGAAACTACCTCTCTGACAGGATCCCAGACCTAGCAATCATAGGAGACCAAAATAGGCTACTTCCTGTTGTAAGTTAATCCATATTTTAACCACTCTTGCTGAGAACAACCCCTTTCTAAACAGTTGGTAGAGTCTCCTTTCCTCCATATGTAGTTCTTGTCCTTTGTACAGAACAAGGGATAAAACTTGTATTTGCCAATCTTCTATACATTGCTCTTAGATGTTGCCTTGAATTTGTTTTTTCTGAGGTAAATAAGGCCAGTTTCTCTAACCCGTCCTTTTAAGGGGGCTTCAAACCCTGTGATTAACTTAGGTGCCCCTTTTTGTGCCTGTTTTAAATTTCAATTTGTTTCTGTAGTGTGGTGCCCAAAACTGTATCCCATACTCCAGATGTGGCCTCACATGTGATGTATGGATAATCAGTGATATACTACAGTCTTGTGTCTTTATTTCCAGAGTTACGCATCTCAGAAATGTATTTGCTTTAGCTGCTGCTACTTGGCATTGAATATTACTTCTTAACTTATTGTTAACCAGTACTCCCAAGTCCTTTTCCAAGTCTGATGTTCCCAGCTGCATCCCATTTAGTTGATACGATGATATGCCAGTGGCACGGCCAAGTTGCATGGCATTACATTTATCAACATTACATTTCATCTGCCATATGCCTGCCCATATGGTCATGCTGTCAAGAACCTTCTGTAGGATGTCACAATCCTGCTGTGTGTTGATTATGCTACATAATTTTGTATCATCTGCAAAGACGGCAACATTATTTTCTATTTTATCTACCTTGATAAATGCATTGAGGAGAACTGGATCCAATATTCACTCTTATGGGACTTCCCCACTAACAGTTTCACTTTCTGACTATTACTACCACCTTTTGCGTTCCGTCCATTAGCCAATTCTTTATCTATTTACTCGCATTTTCCTCTAGTGCCTGCATTCTCAGATTCCGAACCTCTGACTAACAGTGTCAAAAAGCTTTTGAAAAATCCAAGTTTACTACAACTATTGCTTTCCTCAATATCTAGATTTTTCTTTCACCACTCCATAATAGCTGGGCATGTTGGTGAGACAAGACCTGTCTTTAGTAAACCCATGCTGAGAAATTAAAGTGGTCTGAAAGTCAGCATTTCTATTTTGCTCTAAAATATTCCTTAATATTAAAGCTACTATCCCAGAAAATAAAAACTTTTCTCTCTAAGAAGCTGTCTCTGCTTCTGGCACACATAGTTCAGAACAGCTCATTAGAAGATTTTAATATATAATAAAAAGCAGTTAGAATAAAATTCAATGGCAGCTTTCAGGGCAAGATAAACTACACTTTGGAAACTTGTAATTTGTAGACAGACTATTACTTGTGCACAAAAGCAAATATGATAACTGTATGCATAATAAAAAGTAGGAAAACACATTTTTATTGAATGTTATGTCAGAGATTGAGACCACTTTAAGTGATGAAATAAACTTTGTCACCGTCTATCCTTATTTCTCATTGCTTTGTTAATTCCTGACTAATCTACATTTGTCGTTAGATGATTGGTTAAAAGTTTTTTGTGATATCAATAAAAAAACTTGTCTGTCTCTAAACATTTGAATAAATCTGGCAAATCCCTCTTGTATGAGGAGTCATTTCTTTGAAACTCTTGAAAGGATGAAGGGAGCTGGGTAAAGCTACCGCCGGTCAAACGCTGACACATGTGGTGTTACAAACTCAATCGACTGAATTTTAATTGCACCCGAATAGCGCTTGTGGGTGGCAGACGGGACGCTGAACTGCCTGACAAGTGCTCAGTTCAGACTCCCATCTGAAAGATGCTTTAGGATACCTTCAAATGTTTTACACATGTGTTGTTAAGTACACAGGTCATTAGTTTCCTGGTTTTGATTTATTTCTCTTTTCTTAAATAATGGGAAAACCTCATTTGCACATCAGTCATATGGAAATGACTGACTTAGGTCAGGAGAGTAGCAAATTTCCCAATTCCTAATGCACCTCTTTTATTTCTTTAATGCAGATTCAGTCTCCTCATAACGTATATACTAGAATACATGTCGACCTCGTGTATATGTACCCAGCAAAGTAAATGGCTGCACTTGAGGCTCAGAAGGGGTTAATGATTGCACTGCATACAGTATTGCAGCCATTAACCCCTCCTGTCCCTTAACCTCTTGAGGACTGCAGTACTAAACCCCCCTAGTGACCAGGCCATTTTTAGTCAAATTGGCCACTGCAGCTTTAAGGCCAAGCTGCAGGGCCGCACAACACAGCACACAAGTGATTCCCCCCCCCCCCTTTTCTCCCCACCAACAGAGCTCTCTGTTGGTGGGGTCTGATCGCTCCCCCCATGTTTATTTTTTGTGATAAATATTATTGTTGGTGCTTTTAAATAAAAAAACCCGGTTTCTTTAAATGTTCTCAATCCCCCCAGCCAGCCAATCATAGCGATCAGCTCTCATAGGCTTCACCCTATGAGAGCTGATCGCAGCGCTGCACCATGTAAATAGACGGCGAACACGCCGTCTGACAGTCTCCCGAGCGGCAATAGCCGCTCGGAGACTGAAGGCGGGGCGGAGCTCCGCCCCCCAAGCAGGAGCTGCGCGCTCAGTGTGCGCGCGATCTCCTGCAAAACAGAGCCCCAGGACTTTACGCCAATTGGCGTTAGGCGGTCCTGGGGCTGCCGCCGCAGCCACGCCCATCGGCGTGACACGGTCGGCAAAAGGTTAAGGGCAGACAATAACTACTCCAGGCCCCAAGGTGCTGCAATTGTTCACTTCCTTTTATGCAGCCCAGTATTTCCTCCTACTACCCCTTTCCTTGTTAATTGTTGTGGCCAGGACTTTCAGAGCTGTGCTTTCTTGGCATTTCCTTTCCTCAAACTATCACTTACCACAGCGTAAATTGCTGCAAATGGGAATGTTCCAATTAGTACACACATTACTCAGTGTGCTCAGTGTTGCCGGTGACTCGTGTATAAGTCGACCCCTATACTTTTATGAAGTGAATCAGACCTACATTTCTAGACTTATACTCGAGTATATACACTTTAGGGCTCTAAATGTATTGTTTTTATATGTAAGCATATTCATTTTTATTTATCCATACTGGCCTTTTCTTAAACTTAGAAATGTTGTTCCCACAAGATATATATATGGTACAATATTCATTAAGAATCTGTTTAAAGTGAACCCAAGGTGAAAATAAACTAATGAGATAATCAATTGTATTTATCCTCCTACTCCTAAAAATGCCTTTTTTACATATCCCGTGGTTTTATTTTATATTTAAACATTTACAAACTAGGTTTAATGTTTTAATACAATAAAAACAGAAGGTAAGGCGCTACACAACCAAGTTCATGTGAATAAATTTGCATAAAGAGGCATCAACCGCAGAGTCCACATCTGAGGGTATCACAATTTTTTATAACTTCTTATCTTCATCTATCCTCCACCAGCACCCGGTGTACAGACACTCACCAGAAAAAAAGACCTCAATAAGGTCTAACAGCGCTTTGGGACACTTCGGGCCGTCCCCCACCACACCGAACTGCTGTATGTCACCACCGGAGCTGATTCTCCTATACTTTCCCCTTCACATTAGATGCCGACTTCCATGCACTTGTTACCTCAAAACAAATGCCTCACATAGTGTAAAACCAGCGATATTTATTTTGGTATAAAAAAGGTTGCACTTACAATTTTCCTTCTTTAAAAACAGCGTAGAGTTTGTTTGGTACGGGCTCTCCCCCGTTATGTTGGGCCCCGGCTGGCACTTGTAGTCCCCCTGCTGTGTCCGATACGTTGTGCACTCCCGTTATCCCCACTGCTCAGGACGCCGCTTTGCCCACGTGGATCAGCTGTTACTTCCGCATCAGTGTCCCCACCTTACATGTTTCGTCATAATGACTCATCAGTTTAATGTTTTGTTTAATGTTTTGTTGTCTCTGCTCAGTGGCAGCCTAATAAGTGTCCCAGATTAAAAAAAGGTCATTAGTTCACGTATTTTATCTCCCTCTCCTCTCAGAAGTTATATTTTGGCAGGAAAACTTTGTGGCTGTAATTTGCTTGCAGTGATGTTTACGATATTCCTGACAAGCTACTGACAAGATAGAAACTGTCACTTGCATGCCTGAAAATTAACTCTTTCAGGCGGTAAAATAGAAAAAGTAAAACAGCCTTGCTATTAATACTGTACATACACATGAATATCTCATCATGTCACATATCTCCTGAGGTACATTTTAAAGGGACCCTAAACAGGACCTGAAAAGGGCCAAATGAACTTACCTGGGGCTTCCTTTATGGCAGCGGGTGCGCAAGCAAGACCGCGTGTGGAGGGGCCGTGCATGTGCAGTTGAGCACAACTCCTCACAAAGTTGCTAGGGGAAGAATGGAGGGAGCCCGGAGGATGCCAATGGACCTCATGGATTAGGATAGGCTGGAGGAAGCCCCAGGTAAGTTCATTTGGCTATTTTCGGGTCCTGCTCAGGTTCTCTTTAAAGAGAACCTGACACGTATTCAAATTAAAAATTTAAAAAAGTGAGCTACTTACCTATGACGAGGGAAGCCTCTGAATCCTCCTTAGGCTTCTCTCATCTCCTGGAGACCACCACCGCTGCCCGGGATCCTCTGGAAGGTTGGGGTCTTCGGCTTACTGCGTAGGCATGGATTAAATAGCTCTGCTCCACTTTGGTCGCCCCACCATTGAGCTTCCTACCTCATCTTTTAGGAGTCCTATACAGTCCATGTTTTTCTTAAGTTGATATACTCGTAAAGCATCTTTAGATTCCGTTTGATATCTCTGGGGATTTAAATGTTAAGCTTCAGGCCTCTTTTACACTTGCATTGTAAACCTGCGTTGCGTTACCCTGTTTTAGATTAATGCAATGGCAATGCAAGGCAATGGGGGCCTAGCACACTTAACGCATCACATCGCTTTGCACCAGAAGGGCAGCATGGTGGTGTAGTAGTTAGCGCTCTCGCCTTGCAGTGTTGGGTCCCCAGTTCGAAACCCAGCCAGGGCACTATCTGCATGGAGTTTGTATTTTGTCTGCGTGAGTTTCTTCTGGGGATCCCTGTTTCCTCCCACATCCCAAAAACATACAGATAAGTTAATTGGCTTCTTCCTAAATTGTCCCTAGACTACGATACATACATGTGACTATGGTAGGGATTAGACTGTGAGCCCCTCGGGGGGATAGTTAAGTGACAAGACAATATACTCTGTGCTGCGCTGCGGAAGATGTCGGTGTTATATAAATACTAAATAGTAATAATAATAAAGTGTCCGATCCACCACCGAGCCTTTGCGCTTTACCAGCCGACTTCTGCAGCAATGCACTGGTGAAAGTAATGCAATTCAATTGGTGACACAGGAATTTTTAAAATGCTGGCAGCAATGGTGCGTCACGCATACGCAGAAAGACGGGACTACGACGGGGAAATCCAGGACTCCCAGTGATGTACTCCCTGTCCAGCAGGGATTACGTTATTGGGCAAGTGGTGGTCGTGAGGGGACCAGCCTTAATCTTTACCAGATTTCTTACAATTTTTTTTGCACTCCTTTTAATTAATGCAGCATCTATCCCCTCCTGTTTTAAGGTCTTATGAGCATTCCTTTTCAGCTTAATTTTATCTCTAACATTTTACTTCGCCTTCTTTTATTTCTAGAACTTTTGTTTCAATAAGGCAGTTTTTCTTCAAACTTGTCCTAGCGACTCCCCAACAGTGCATGTTTTGCAGGCAGCCTCAACTATGCACAGGTGGGGTAATTAGTGTCTCACCTAGGTGGATTCCATGTATCTGAGACACAAATTACCCCACCTGTGCATAGATGAGGCTGCCTGCAAAACATGCACCATATTATTATTTTTTAAAAGTTTCAGTGTCCCTCCCTTGTACACTGTTTCCTCAAAAATAAACGATACTCCAAAAAAAGGCCTGAGCATGATTTTTCAGAATTTTTGAGGATACTCAAAATATAAGCCCTACTCCAAAAATATGATCTAGTTACAGTTCATAGGAAAGTACATTTAAATAGTGTCCAGGGAGTTACAATATACATGTACATATACATGTAAAAAAAAAAAGTTTCCGTTAATCATTTGGCAATAGAATGCAGCAAGGCAGAAAGACCCTTCACCAAGGAAAGCAGACCAAAAACACTGTACTCAAAAGACCCCATGGGACCCAAAACAATAAGGGTTGCCAAGTGCCTGGCTCTCTGTACATGTAGATGGAATTCAGGGTGTGGAGCGTTAAGATGATGTTCTAGAATGTGATGACATGACTATAATTGAATAAATGTTGTTCGTTTTTTTTTTTTCGTTCAAGAATGTAGATTGTTGTTCATGGAAAAATTAGACATCTCCTGAAAATAAGCCCTAACATATCTTTTAAAACTAAATTTAATACAAGACTGTCATATTTTGGGGGAAACAGGGTAGTGATACTATCCCAATCCACTGAACTTAGTTAAAACTAGTTTAAACTATGCTTTTTTATAATTAATAGTTTTAGTTATTCCGCTGCTCCACGACCTGTTAATCACCAGATCTAACGTTCTCATGTTGTGATCACTATTCCCCAAATGTTCTTGAACCCACACATTTGATACATTATCTGGTCTATCTGAAATGGCTAACTCCAGTAGCACATTCCCTCCAGTCGGGTCAGTGATGATTTGAGACAAGTAACTGTCCCTAGTGTTGCTAGAAATCTGCCATTTTTACTAGAATGAGTAGCTTCAATATTCCAATTGATGTCTGGATAGTTGAAGTCACCCATAACTATGACCCGACTTTCAATTGCAGCTTTTCTAATCAGCTGTAGCAGTTTCAGTCATGCGGTATAATGGATATGTGGTTTCCTATAACACACCCCAATAAGCATTTAGCAACTGTTATTTCCATCATGAATCTTTACCCAGACTCCACATCTACCCAGTTCTTCATTCAGAAGCAAACCCCTTCAGCTTTCCTTCCTGCTCTATCCTTCCTAAACATATTGCAAGCCTCTAAGTCCGCTATCCAATCATAGGCTTTATCCATCCATGTCTCTGTTATTTTCACAATGTCCATCAAAAGTAACTCCAGGTCATACATTATAGGCTCATAGCTTTGCTTTATTTTCCATGCAATTTATATTTTTTACCACCCCGTTTTCCAATTTCAGTTACATTTAATGGCCAACATAAAGTTTTACGTCCTGACTCTTTATACTGTTGCTGGATAGTGTACTGGTTAAGGGCTCTGCCTCTAACACAGGAGACCAGGGTTTGAATCTTGGCCAGGAGTTCTGTGTTTGTTTGTACACTGTCCCCAGCCCCTCTCCATCCCCTATAGTGCTAGGCTCCTACTATCTATTTACCCTAGCTTGTCTACATTTTGAGACTTTAATCTCCCCCCCTTCTCCCCCGATCCTAGTTTAAAATCTCATCTAACCATCTTCTCCCTCAATGCAGCTGCACCCTCCCCATTTAGGTGCAGCCCAGTCCTACTGTAGAACCTGTAGCCAACTGAAACATGTACCCAGTTCTCCAGGAACACAAACTACTCCATCCTGCGCCAATTTCTCAACCACTTATTTAACTCCCGCTCAGCTCCCTCTGTCCCTCAGGTGTAGTGCGTGGCACTGGCAGTATTTCAGAAGACATCATCTTGGAGATCCTTGCTTTAAGTTTATCTCCTAATACCTTAAAATCATTTTGATGACCTTCCACTTCCCATTAACTGTGTCACTGGTACCAATGTGTACCATGAGAGCCGGGTCTTTCCCAGCCCCAATCAATAATCTGTCACTTCGATCTGCTACATGCCGAATATGATTTTGCTCTTTTTTTTGTCTTGAAAGCTTGAAGGAACTAATATGTACAGTTAGTCATTAAAGAGAACCAGAGATGAAGCACCCTCCTGTATTTTACCATATATATCAGTGGGAACATTAGAGAAAACACGTACCTTGCTTTCTGTTTCATTCTGCACTGCACAGCTTGCGTCTAATCAGCCCTGATAAAATCCTCGACTGAGCATTCAGTCTGGCTTTGCTCAGGAATATTTATAGCTCAGTCTGTCTTCTCTCATGTCTTTTCAAGTCCAAGCCTGCCCCTTGCTGGCTCTGCTCAGGAATCATTATAGCTGAGTCATTATAGCAAAGCCAGACTGAATACTCAGTCAGGGATTTTATCAGGACTGATTAGAAGGAAGCTGTGCAGTGCAGAATGAAACAGAAAGCAGGGTAGATGTTTTCTCTATTGTTCCCACTGATCTCTATGGTAAAATACATGAGGGTGCTTCGTCTCTTAAAGGTGTTACCTGAATCTTGTTGGTTTGATGTCGGCACTCCGCAGATCTGTTAGGTGTCCTGTGTCCCCAAAATGTATCCCAATTTTTAATTTCCTGACCAGTTGGACCCCCTATAGTGTTTCCCCAGGACCAAAGACTGGGACCACCTGAGACCACATTGTCAGGAGCTGAGACCTCCAGAGACCTCACCGGCAAAGACTGGGACCACTAGAGACCATACTCGCAGATACTGGGACCCCAAGAGACCACACTGGCAGAGACTTGGACCACCAGATACCACACTGGCAGAGACTGGAACCACCCCTGACCACACTGGCAGAGACTGGGACAACCCCTGACCACACTGGCAGAGACTGGGACCACCCCTGACCACACTGGCAGAGACTGGGACATTCAGAGTCCACACTGGCAGATACTGGGACGTCCAGAGACCACACTAGCAAAGACTGGGACCACCCCTGACTACACTGGCAGAGATTGGGGCCACCAGAGACCACACTGGCAGAGACTGGGGCCACCAGAGACTACACTGGCAGAGACTGGGGCCACCAGAGACCACACTGGCAGAGACTGGGGCCACCAGAGACCACACTGGCAGAGACTGGGGCCACCAGAGACCACACTGGCAGAGACTGGGGCCACCCTAGACCACACTAACAGAGACTGGGGCCACCAGAGACTACACTGGCAGAGACTGGGGCCACCAGAGACCACACTGGCAGAGATTGGGAACACCAGAGACCACACTGGCAGAGACTGGGACATCCAGAGACCACACTGGCAGAGACTGGGGCCACCAGAGACCACACTGGCAGAGACTGGGCAGAGACAACACTGGCATAAACTGGGACCACCACAGACCACACTGAAAGAGCATGGGGCCACCAGAGCCTACACTGGTAGAGACTGGGGCCACCAGAGACTACACTGGCAGAGTCTGAAGCTGCCACAATACACATTGGTAGCTCCTCTGCCCCCTTCCCCCTGTAATTGGTGCTCTTCTTTTGCCCCTGCCTGTGTAAGTAATGTCTATAAGCTTACAATTGGACTACCTGTGCATTCTCCTATAACTGCTGAGTTTTCTATGCCCTTGCAGACCAGACTGCAAGTGGAGGGCCGCACAGAGAGAGAGAGAGGGAAGTTGATGGCCAAGAAGCAAAATAAAGAAGTGTATCAGACAAGCCAGTGAAACAATGCACAGTTATATTGGTGAACTGAATATGGTGACAGTTCGGTAACCAAAACCAGATTTGGAAATAGCTGTAAAAAGCAAGTATTTTGATAAATTGCCCAAAATATGTGCTGTAAGTATTCTGGGACCATGGATCTGTTTTAATGGGTAAAGACAAAGCAGTTGCACCTGTCAGAGGCATTTTCTTTTTATCTTGAAAAATATTCAAAATGGTCAAATTCTACAGACCTACAAAGTCATAATTAGCTCACATACTCCACCATGTGGCCACATAGCGGAATAACAGTCTTTTGCTTCCAGTTTTGCCATATACTGTTCAGCTCATGTTATACAAGCAAATGAAAGTTTTTCAAGACTCTGTATATAGGAAATGCAACATAGATGTAGCTTTATTCAGCTCATACCAACATGGGGGATCATATAAGCTCTATGAGCACAGGATGTAATTAACAGAGGTTCTACCTACAGAGCTGGAGATCATAGCAGAAAACGAGAAATCCACTGATTTGTTATCAAGTATCCTCTGTGCGCATGACCGCTGCACAGCCCCGTGACCACCGGGCACACACTACTCCCCCTTTACTCTTTTTTTTTTTTTTACAAGTCTTTTATTTTGTTAACTATGGAGGCAACAGAAAGGGTTAACTGGCTTTTTATTTTTTGTACTGCAATTAATTTTTTTTCACAAAAAGTTTTATTTTAATTTTACATATTATTTAAGGTTACATACAGAAAAGATAACGGGCCTCATTCACAAAGCGGTGATAACTCAGTTATCACTCCTAAAAGACTTTAGGCGTGATAACCTTTGCACCGCTGAGTTAGCAGCGCTTTGTGCTCTTTATCGCGCGCAAAGTCCCACGCGCAATTCCGCGCGCAGCGCCCATAGGGTTTAATGGGCACATTGCGCGCACTGCACCGTGCGCCACACGATTGCGCACGCAAAACTTTGCGCGCAGGAATTTCGCGCAAATTTAATTTTATCACGCCTAAACTGACTTTAGGAGTGATAAAGGGCTTTTTACAGGCGTGCAAACACTTTGCACCGCTTTGTGAATCAGGCCCAACCAATGACAAGAGGGTAAAGCGTATTGGTGACAATATAAACCTCGTTATAAAAGCAAACGCCATTATGAACCTCGCCTCTTGTGATGAAAAATAAATAAAAATACTCGGACAGTTTGGCCCATTACATGTACTGCTAGAGTTTATGGCCCATATGCAATTCATTTTTTCACCTGAGTTTTCTCCTAGGTGATATTTTTAGAACTTGTCATAAAATGTATTTTAAGTCACCAGCAAGCAACTCAAAATAAAAGTGCTTTTTCACTAACTTTTGGGTACTTTTTCAATTGTAAAATGTTGAAAATGTAGTTTAAAGAGAAGATGAAAAATTATCTCCTAGGAGATAACTCAGGTGAAAAAAATCAATTGCATATGGGCCTATATGTCAAACATATGCAAAAAAAATGATTAAGTATGGGTCAAGAAAGAGAACCGTAGAAAACAACCCAAAGAACAAAACTTCCCATCCCACCCACTTCCCACCCACATTGTTCTCTCTCCCAAAAAATGTTTGCAACTATCAACCAGTGTTCTCCATCTGTGTAGAGTCCTGTGAGCAAGTATGATGGCATATTTCCAAGTTACAGAGAGTGCCACACAGTTGCTCATAAATGTACCACTTAGAGTACTTGAAGGGTTCCATAAAGGCCGCCATTTCCTTAGCAGGTACTGTCTGCAGGATGTATGGTTTCCATTTTTTGAAAAAGCGTTTAGTACCCTCGTCTATATGTAGGGTTGCATCCAGTCTATCCAGTTTCAAGAGGTAGGCCAGTTTATCATGAACATCTTGAAGGGAAGGGGGAGTAGGCTAAATCCAGCAATTAAATATGGCCTTCCTAGCGGCCATGAAAATCAAGTGTGCTATGTCTGGGATAGTAGTGTTGATTTCTCCTGTGCTTGAAGTGTCTGCATAATAAAACATGTACATCAAGGGGTTCATATCTATAGAATGTTTTGAGACTTTCTTTAGGAAGCCAGAGACCGCCTCCCAGAACTGCGTTATAAAAGGAAACAACCAGACAGGGCCAGGCCGAGGCATAGGCTGGAGAGGCTCCAGCCTCAGGGTGCAGTGTAAGAGGGGGCGCACAATTTATTCAGCTGTCATTCCTAATTGTGTATGAAGCAGAAAGAAATAAGAAAAGGGGATACATGGCAATGACTGCAAGCCAGATAATTAGATATTGGGGAGGTTGTGGGCCCTGTGGCCCTCTTAGTCTAACAGCAATCAGCTGAGGTGGGAGGGGTGGAGGGGCGCACTTTGGGGTCTCAGCCTTGGGTGCTGGAGGACCTTGTCCCTGCTCTGCAACCAGATATGCATTTTACATAGTGAACTGGAGCTATAGCATACCTGATATTGAAGGCATACTTAGCCTTGAACATAAGTAAGTGAGATTCCCTCCATTTTTCACTTGTTATTAGGGAGCGTAATACATTATTGCCTTCTACAATCTTTTCCCCTATATTTTCCTTTTCAAAATATTTACTCCAGCCATGGAAGTTTTGTGAGATTTTACCAGCAATACCTATTTTAGCCAAAGCTTTTTGGATCAAGGATAAGCATAACTTGTTGTTACCTGGCTTTAGAAATGAGTCAAAAGCCATGAGTTTTGCTATGCTAGATACAGCTCTTAAATGAGATTTTGTATAGGAATAAATTTGAGCATACATTACATAATTACTATGCGGAATATTGTGGAGTCGTTGCAATTCTTTAAAAGACAGGCATCTATGATCATCTAGATTGAAAAGAGACCCCAATTTATTTATCTCCCGATCTTCCCAATTGGC
The DNA here is from genome assembly GCF_040937935.1 of Hyperolius riggenbachi. Taxonomy (NCBI): domain Eukaryota; kingdom Metazoa; phylum Chordata; class Amphibia; order Anura; family Hyperoliidae; genus Hyperolius; species Hyperolius riggenbachi. The sequence goes on from NC_090651.1 coordinate 332,402,242, forward strand.
ATAAACCTCATGCATCATGCTTGGAGCAAAACCTGGGTGGCCCCAAAGAGGCATGTATTTGGAAATTCTCCATGGTGTTATAATTTAAGTAGGCCTCAGTTATTTGGACTGAGTTAGTCAAAAAGGCTTGATGAGCAGACCTGCCCTTTAAGGGGATTTTCTATTAGAGAGAAAATCTGCAGTTCTGTCAGCAGAACTAGAACATACCAAGAAGCTGTTCTCTGAACAAGGCCGCAGGTCTCCCTGACCTGGGCATAGAACAATAAACATCAGCCATGTTTTGTAAACATCCACATTCCTGCATATAGGTCAAATGCCTCATTGATTATTAATCAAGTAGGTGTGTATGATGACACCACGAGTGGGTCCACCAATAGTCTGATCTAGGGGGTGGCGAAGATGATGTCATATTTAACTCTTTCCTAGTCGGTATTAAACCCGGAGTGAGCGATGGAGAGGGCATTCTGCTCTTTACTTTCACACTAGCTCACAAGGCTGACTGGGACCTCTAAGCATGTTCTTCCTTTCTGTAATCTGATATAATGTATGCTGTACATAGGTAGTTTAGTGGAACGTAGGTTAGCAAGAAGTGCCTGATTGACTTCAGCAGGAAGTCTAATCAAGAGCTTGTAACGCAACATGAAGATTGGCATGGCTAGGATATGATGACTGTATCTATCTGTCTTTCTGTGACTTGAATAAATAACGTAAACATTGAAGAAGCCTGAGAAAGTCTATCTCCTGTTTGCTGTGTGGAGAGTCAAGTGATCTCACAGTCTGTGAGACGGTGGTGTCGAAGCAAGGTGATAAGAACAGTTTATAACACATGGGAGTTTAAAAATTTAGCATACTCCTTTTCATGTTATGATAGTGCCCCTCATGAGCTGACTGTCGAAGTCTCAGTGGAAGAGATGTGTGCCCAAGATGTGTGCAACAGAACCCTCAAGTTCCCGGGTTCAGCTATAGCACTCTCTAATCTATAGTTGGAGAAAGAATTGGTATCAGAGACCCAGTCCTTAACATGATGCACCAGGCAAGCCAAATTATATCTTCGCATATCAGGAACGTTCAATCCCCCGCAGGCCTAAGGAAATTGTAACCGATTCAATTTAATCCTCATTTTTTTACCTGCCCAAAGGAATCAAGTAAACGCTTTGTTTATGCATTGGACATCTTTATGTTTGATAAGCAGGGGTAATACTTGTAGGGGATACAGAAGTTTTCCGAAACTGATTATTTTTAAAAGGGCCGCCCTTCCCTCTAAACCCAACGGAATGTTCCCCACATTTCTATTTGTGCTATAACTTTGTTGATAATCAGGGTGATTTGCATATAATTGAAATGGGTCTCTGTGGATTGTGAAGCCTAGATAAGTAATACTAGAGAAGTTTGACACCCCAAAATTTTAGCCGTTCTATGTCCACCTTCTTTGAAAGCATTAAGGGTTCACTTTTAAGCTAATTTCTTTTAAAACCAGACTCTGCCCCTATTTTACATATAAGATCAAGATCAAGAGGGACCTCAGTTAACGGATCATTTAGAAAAAGTAGAATATTATCCGCAAATTGTACTGCAGTTTTTAAATTTGCCCACTAGATGTCTCCTGCTTAGAATGCTGAGCGTTCTAAGGGAGACAAACAAATAGGAAAGCGACCCTGTATTTTTATTTTTTACTGACTTTCATTGAATGTTCAGTGCTATGCGTTATAGCACTAATCATTTATAAGTTAGGCACTTTGATTGGCTTTGGGAACACATGTTCCCAATCAATAATCTGAGCTCTAACGGGCACGCACGTGGGGGTGAGGCGCGCATACACTGTAGAAGACGAGTATCTAAGCCCCTGAGACTTAAAATTAAGTTATGCGGGGCGTAGATATACTGCCCCAAGAACAGTGAGTAGTTAACCCTTTGGGGACCGGCTGCCTAAGCCCCCTTAGGGACCAGCCATTTTACATGCAAGGGGGGCAATTTGGGGGGTCAGGCAGCCGGATCCCTGGTAGGGCTAAGCTGGGCATGGTGTCCCCTGTGTGGCCAGGTGTCCCTGTATTGCCAGCAGCCTTTACTCACCCTCCCAGGCTCCAGCGATGAGCAGCTCTAGCCCGCTCCGCTCTGGCCGACATCCTCGCTCAGACTGCCGTTAATGTGGATCCGAGATAAACTTTTACTCATTGCATAGTTGTGTTCCTTTCATATAGTTTATCGGGCATTCCTTAAGCCAAATACTTTTTGTTTTAATACTCTAATTCCCCACAAACTAAACAAGCCTCGCCAAAGCTTTTCCAGTGCCTTGGCACTCTAGGACCTATGTAGCAAGGGCTTATGGGAGCTCAGTCTGGGCAGGAGGAGGTGTTAGTAGCCAGAGATTTCAGAGGCAGAGGGGAGGAGGGGAAGGGAGTGAAGTTTTCACAGGCTGAGGGGCTGGAGATGCAGTGCAGCTTGCCTGTGTGTAATGTGACAAACAGAACATGGCTGCTCTCATTGTATCACAGGAAAATATAATCATATACTGTTGAAGCGGTTTGCAGCTAGATTTGCTATCTAAACTTTTTAAAAAGATATATAGACAAGTTACTTGTTATAGTTAGTTTTTCATCTCAGATCCGCTTTAAGTTTCGGGTGGCGGCTTGATGACGTCATCAAGCCAGGACCCGATACTTATGTCAGAGCGAGCCGAGATGCCGGCTATAGCGGAGGGGAGTAACGATCACCAGGGGAACGTCAGAAAGGTGAGTGGATCCTCTTCTTCCCCTCCTACTGCCGCTGCTATCGCCGGCGATCGTAGTGATAAGGAGCCAATCGCTATGGCTCCTAATCACTCAGGGGAGATGTCAGCTGTCATATGACAGCTTAATCTCCCCTCTCGGGTGTGCATGATTGCGTCGGGAGCGAAAAAGGCATGTGGCGTAAATCCTACGCCGCACCAGGCTTAGACAGCCACAAGTGGGGCGTAGGATTTACGCTCAGCGGTCCACCAAAAGGTTAAAGTAAACCTTAAAGTGCGGGAAAGAAGTTCAGTATACTTATTTGGGGCTTCTTCCAGCCCCTCGTAGCCTTGCAGGTCTCTTGGTTTCCTCCCTTGCCTCTCCGTCAAGCCGCTGTGCACCTCTGAAAGCTTGACAATTGGACCAGTCATGGTTATGTGCAATGTAAAAAAAGGTCTATGCATCATAAATTGTGATATCTTCTACACAATATGCTATAGTAAAAACTGAGCCTGACCTATGACTTTAAACAGAACACCCAAAAACAGTGGTGTTGGTCACAGTCGTGGTTTTGTTTACATAAGCCTGAAAGTGAGGAAGTGTAGCTGCAGGTATGGCATGATTGTCAATTTGTCACATTTCCAGAATAAAGTTGCTGTAATAAGTTTCCCTCTTGAGCAGCTCATAAGGTTGAGTGACAACAGATTGCCGCATTTGCTGTACCAGAAATCCCAGAGAGGCCGTGGCTGATGCTAATAATGTCAGCATGGATTTCCAGTGTTTTTGCAGCCCAGGGAAAACTTTCCCCAGAGCCGCCTGGGGATTGTCTGAGAACAAGAAGACTTTATTCATTGTCGGAACTCTCCAGACATTTCATTGCATAACACAGACTCTCAGACACCTGGTACCACCTTGACGTGAGCAGCTGCTGTACAACCAACGATGTTACGGCATGCGCTTCCTTAAGATGGGGACATAAATTACTGAGGAGGAATTCTAAGAAGATGGAAGAATCAGTGGTGATGCTGGGCTGTGGATGAGGGCTGGTGCAAGATGGTAAAACGTAAAACAATCTCTGTGTCTGTGGGGACCTGGGGGACCTGGGACAATCCGCAATCAACCCTGCGATAAATACATCTATCGATTATGTTATTTACCCCAAATACAACTTCTGTATCAAAAGAAAGCCTAACTGAGTCCAAAGAGAACTGGTAAAATCATGAGCCTCCCTGTGCATAATGCAGTCATTAGCTTTCTCTGTAAGGTGTTCTACCTCAAGGTGGACCTATTATGCTAACTGCCCCTTTTTCACAACCTTCCATGGTTCCGAACACTCTAAATCCAGCGCTGGAGACTTGGGCGCAGCAGCGCAGGAGACTTGGGCACGGCCGGCGCCACCATAGGCTGTAATAGGAACTACGGCTATCGCAGGCACAGGGGGTAACTTCAGCTCCGTCAGAAGACGGGGCTGAAGTTGCTTTTAACCACTTAAGCTCTTAGTCGTTTTCACTTTATGCATCCGAGCAATGTTCACCTCCCATTCATTAGCCTATAACTTTATCACTACTTATCACAATGAACTGATCTATATCTTGTTTTTTCCGCCACCAATTAGGCTTTCTTTGGGGGGTACATTTTGCTAAGAGCTACCTTACTGTAAATGCATTTTAACAGTAAGAATACGAAAAAAAATGAAAAAATTCATTATTTGTCAGTTTTCGGCCATTATAGTTTTAAAATAATACATGCCTCCATAATTAAAACCCACGTATTGTAATTGCCCATTTGTCACGGTTATTTCACCGTTTAAATTATGTCCCTATCACAATGTATCGCGACAATATTTTATTTGGAAATAAAAGAGCATTTTTTCCGTTTTGCATTCATCACTATTTACAAGCTTATAAAAAAAAAAATAGAGATTAATATTTCATCTTTACATAGATATTTAAAAAGTTTAGACCCTTAGGTAAATATTTATGTGTTGTTGTTTTTTTATAGTAATGTTTTTTTTTTTTTATTAAACATTTTATGTGGGCATTTTTGGGAGGGTGGGATATAAAAGTGTTTTATTTGGGGAAATATTTGTGTATTGTAATGTTTTTTAACTTTTACTTGTAGTTTTACTTTTTGGCCACAAGATGGCAATCTCGATTTTGTTTACATGACGTCACTCTAAGCGTACAATGTACGCTTAGAGGGACATAGCTTCAGAAAAAGCGAAGCTTCCGAGAGAAGCTGTCGCTTTTTCAGCAGGGGAGAGGAATCAGTGATCGGGCTCCATAGCCCGATACATTGATTCCGTGGCTACCGAATCCGCGGCCGGGAGTGTGCGTGCACGCGCGCGATCGGCCGCGGGAGCGCGCCTGTCCTCCTTGACGTTTTTATACGTCAAGGAGGACAAAGTGGTTAAAACAATAATTGCTGGAAGCCGAATTATTTCATTCCCCCACTATCCATGGCGGCGTGGAGGGGGAATAGTAATTAACACAGCCCGGACTTGTGCGGCAGCAAGATCAGCCATACACTGGCTGTGTCTTGCGCCCAAGTCTCCAGCGCCGTTCTCTCTCTGGTACTCAAAACACTTTGCCTGTTCATAGTTAACCTCCCTGGCGGTAACCCCGAGTCAGGTTCGGAGTTGGAAATCTGCAACTCAGAGCGGTAACCCTGAGCTAGACTCATGGTGACCGCCGCGAGGTCTATGCAGAGATAATCAGTATAACTTCAGTGCTGGCCTTCCAATTCCACCACCACACCATATAATATGGACCTGAATTACAGGGTCCTCACAAGCACAATCATCCGCAGCTGGTGAGGACCCTGTAATTCAGGTCCATATTATCTGGTAAGCATATCCACTAATACTTTGGTGAGGTGGTGGAATTATAAGGCCAATGCTGAAGATATACTAACTTAAAAGAGGTAGCGCTCACGGTGGATTTCATACAACTCAATGACTGTTTGCATAAAACATTTAAAACATTATTAAAAGTCCATGAAAGAAAATTTCTTCATCATTCAGACAGCCTGCAAGTCTTCAGATGTATAGAGGCCACCACCAACACCTTTTGTGTGCCACTCACCGCAGAAACAGACCAATAAATGGTCTATATACGCCTTGGGACCGTTCCCGGGTCGTCCCCCACCTCTCTGGCAACAAGTGTTAGGAATTCCTTTCTTCAAGCCGACTTATCCTCTTGATAGTACACCATACCTCAATAAAAAAACTTCATATAGTGCAATATTGCTGTAAAAGATTTATTAATAAAAAAAACAGATGCACTCACTTGCTCCTCTTTTAATGAATCGGTCAGAGTAATTTGTTTACACGGGCTCTACCCGTAATGATGGCCAGGGCTGGCAGGCTCCGGATTAGTGTGTGGTCCCTCTCACCTCCGCCACGCGCTCGGTTGGGTAGTGCGACCTTCCGTGCCTCGCCGCCACTGATAGATGCTAACACTCCTTCCGCATCAGACTCCGCCCAATCGATTTCGTCATAAATGACTCACTCATCAGGGGCACGGAGTCTGCTGCGTCTGGCTTCCCTTAAGTAAATCCTCCCCTATGCTACGTCATAGTGCGTCCGCCTATCCTCCGCAGCCCGCAAGTTCCGCCATCAATAGGGCAATAAATAGCCTTACACGTAATACATACTATGTATCCATATTTCATATTAAAAACACATATCTTAAAACCCCAGTCTCTGTGTATGCAGATTATATTTATATGCTCATGTTCACATAATTCATCCCCATTTAACGCACACCTCACTAAATATCCTATAGATTGTTGGACAGCAGGATAGATTATAGTGGAATGAATGACATTTTAACCCTAACATATTGAAATATCATTACATATATTGTCCAAATCCCCATACCATGTTAGCCTACTCAGCAGTAGTGATACAGCTGATACATGATCCAAGTGTTTTAACCCACCTACAGGGCCGGGCCGAGGCATAGGCTGGAGAGGCTTCAGCCTCAGGGCGCAGGGTAGGAGGGGGCGCAGAATTCATTCAGCTGTCATTCCTAATTGTGTTTGAAGCAGAAAGAAATAAGAAAAGGGGATACATGGCAGTGACTGCATGCCAGATAACTAGATATTAAGGTGTTGGGGAGGTTGTGGGCCCTGTGGCGCCTCTTAGTCTAATAGCAGTCAGTGTGTGACGGCTGGGGTGGCAGGGATGGAGGGGCGCACTTTGGTGTCTCAGCCTTGGGTGCTGGAGGACCTTGTCCCGGCTCTGCCCACCTATAAAGACCCCTACAACCCTCGTTACCACATGAATATATTATGCGTGAGCATCCATTCCCACATAAGGTTACCCATACTACATTAAAAATGACAAATCACCCCCTTAGTGACCACCCATTCCTTCCCCATTACCTTCATGACTGTTTACCCCTCATACCCCCAAATCAATAAACATCTTAGGCACCTAATTTAGGATGAATGCCCACACACTGGCTGTTCATACTCTATATGCACCATATCCACCTAAACCACTTAGAAATAGACAGGCTATGAGATCCTTAAAACAAATGGGATACTAAAAAATCAATAAATGGGGACCTACCCCTCCTCCCCCTCTATTCCCTGATGTGACCAAGGGCGGCACCGGGTGCATACACACATATCACACCCCTACTCACCCAAAAAACACACCAGGTCAATATCTATATTGAGCCCCTCTGGTCTTAAAGTCCCCATCTTATGAATCCATTTTGTTTCCTCCTGTGACACCTTTTTCACCTTATTGCATCCCCTCCAGTGGGGCACAATCTTTTGGAGAGCACAGAGAGCACACATTCCTTAGAGTTACAGTTATGCTCCTTCTCAAAATGGGCCAATAGGCTATGATTGGGATAACCTTTTGTAATATTGCGTACATGCTCACCCATCCTTTCCTTTAAAGTTCTTGTGGTTCTCCCAATATACTGCCATCCGCATTTGCACCAGGCCAGGTATACAACAAATTTGTCATTACAAGTAATGAATTCTTGGATTTTGAAACTCCTCCCATTACTAAACGAAATGACCCTGTCAGTTTTGACTCCCTTTGCTTCCCTACAGGCTTTGCACCCCCTACATGGAAAAAAACCCGCTGTTTGCCAACCCTGCATTTTAGGGGGATGCTTGGGTTCTACGCAACTAGGTGCAAGAATTTGTTTGACATTTTGAGCCCTTCTATAAATAAATTTTGGTTTGCTTGGGATGATATTCCTTAATGTTAAATCTGTTTCCAGTATCCCCCAGTGTTTCCTGATAATGTTTTGCAGTTGTCTGTACTGGGTATTGAACCCCGTGATGAACGCTATATCATACTCACCTTTCTTTTCCTCCATTTCCCCATTACCCAGCAAGACCAGTCTATCAAGATCACCAGTCCTCCTGATTTCTTCATCCAGTTCCCTACCATCATAGCCCTTTTCCTTTTTTTTTTTATTAATACATTTTTTAAAGCAATATTGCACTATATGACGTTTTTTATTGAGGTATAGTGTACTATCAAGAGGATAAGTCGGCTTGAAGGAAGGAATTCCTAACACTTGTTGCCAGAAAGGTGGGGGGCGACCCGGGAACGGTCCCAAGGCGTATATAGACCATTTATTGGTCTGTTTCTGCGGTGAGTGGCACACAAAGGGTGTTGGTGGTGGCCTCTATACATCTGAAGAATTGCAGGCTGTCTGAATGATAAAGAAATTTTCTTTCATGGACTTTTAATAATGTTTTAAATGTTTTATGCAAACAGTCATTGAGTTGTATGAAATCCACCGTGAGCGCTACCTCTTTTAAGTTGATATACCGTATATTGTATGGAGGAGGCGAACTGGTGTTTTTTTGATATAAGGTTGTGCAGGAAGATAGGTGTCAGTTGCTGAGAGCGCAGACCTCTGGTGACTTTTTTTTTCTTCTGAAGTTATACTGTTTATCTGATACTGATTATCTATGGAAAGAGTGTACTGAAACACTGAACTTTCAGCGGTGACATTTTTTAACGAAGCGCAGATATACAGTATATATATATATATATATATATATATATATATATATATATATATATATACAGGGAGTGCAGAATTATTAGGCAAGTGGTATTTTTGAGGAATAATTTTATTATTGAACAACAACCATGTTCTCCATGAACAAAAGGGTAAAGAAGCAAGGCTTACCAGATTCCAACAACCCACATTATAAGGTTGTAAACGAGTTTGATAGGTGGTCCGCAGAACTTTCAAATGGTGTCGTTTCACCAGCGATGTTGCACACTACAGATTCCTCCGGAATATAGTAGATATCCTATACATATAAAATGGTCAATAGAAGACCTCAAATAAAATGGTGCCGCCTGTCGCCTTCCCGACCGGTTTCGCAATCTTGCGTCATCAGGGGAGAAAGCTTTCTCCCCTGATGACGCAAGATTGCGAAACCGGTCGGGAAGGCGACAGGCGGCACCATTTTATTTGAGGTCTTCTATTGACCATTTTATGCGCGCTACTTTTTCGGGGTTCCCAGTGCACGGGCCCCGTATGTGAGTTTTCCTTTATCCTTGTTTTTTATTGTTTTACTTGTTATGTAATAAAGACGGTTTACACTTAGATGTGCCGTATATCTCTTTCATGTCACTATCCTACTGGACTCCCCTTTGGTGAGTCTCTGCGATCTTAGGATATCTACTATATTCCGGAGGAATCTGTAGTGTGCAACATCGCTGGTGAAACGACACCATTTGAAAGTTCTGCGGACCACCTATCAAACTCGTTTACAACCTTATAATGTGGGTTGTTGGAATCTGGTAAGCCTTGCTTCTTTACCCTTTTGTTCGAAGATCCTGTATACCAAAAAATGATGAAAGCTGTATTACTATAGACCTGCGCTGACTTTATATATTCATTGCTTGTGTGGACTTTTGGATATTGTCCTTCTCGGCTGCGGTCGCCTTCTGCCTTGGCGCTGACACTTGTTTTTTATTCATGTTCTCCATGAACCCAAAAAACTCATTCATATCAAAGCTGAATATTTTTGAAAGTAGTTTTTAGTTTGTTTTTAGTTTTAGCTATTTTAGGGGGATAGCTGTGTGTGCAGGTGACTATTACTGTGCATAAATATTAGGCAACTTAACAAAAAACAAATATATACCCATTTCAATTATTTATTTTTACCAGTGAAACCAATATAACATCTCAACATTCACAAATATACATTTCTGCCATTCAAAAACAAAACAAATCAGTGACCAATATAGCCACCTTTCTTTGCAAGGACACTCAAAAGCCTGCCATCCATGGATTCTGTCAGTGTTTTGATCTGTTCACCATCAAAATTGCGTGCAGCAGCAACCACAGCCTCCCAGACACTGTTCAGAGAGGTGTAGTTTTCCCTCCTTGTAAATCTCACATTTTATGGCCACAGGTTCTCAATGGGGTTCAGATCAGGTGAACAAGGAGGCCATGTCATTAGTTTTTCTTCTTTTATACCCTTTCTTGCCAGCCACGCTGTGGAGTACTTGGACGCGTGTGATGGAGTATTGTCCTGCATGAAAATCATGTTTTTCTTGAAGGATGCAGACTTCTTCCTGTATGACTGCTTGAAGAAGGTGTCTTCCAGAAACTGGCAGTAGGACTGGGAGTTGAGCTTGACTCCATCCTCTTTGATGATACCAGCCCAAACCAGTACTCCACCTCCACCTTGCTGGCGTCTGAGTAGGACTGGAGCTCTCTGCCTTTTACCAATCCAGCCACGGGCCCATCCATCTGGCCCATCAAGACTCACTCTCATTTCATCAGTCCATAAAACCTTAGAAAAATCAGTCTTGAGATATTTCTTGGCCCACTCTTGACGTTTCAGCTTGTGTGTCTTGTTCAGTGGTGGTCGTCTTTCAGCCTTTCTTACCTTGGCTATGTCTCTGAGTATTGCACACCGTGTGTTTGGGGCACTCCAGTGATGTTGCAGCTCTGAAATATGGCCAAACTGGTGGCAAGTGGCATCTTGGCAGCTGCACGCAGGGCCGGGCCGAGGCATAGGCTGGAGAGGCTCCAGCCTCAGGGCGCAGTGTAGGAGGGGGGCGCACAATTCATTCAGCTGTCATTCCTAATTGTGTATGAAGCAGAAATAAATAAGAAAAGGGGATACACAGCAGTGACTGCAAGTCAGATAACTAGAGATTAAGGTGTTGGGGAGGTTGTGGGCCCTGTGGCCCTCTTAGTCTAATAGCAATCAGTGTGTGACAGCTGGGGTGGGAGGGATAGAGGGGCGCACGTTGGTGTCTCAGCCTTGGGTGCTGGAGGACCTTGTCCCGGCTCTGGCTGCACGCTTGACTTTTCTCAATTCTGCGCCTTGGTTTTTTCACACGCTTCTTGCGACCCTGTTGACTATTTTGAATGAAACGCTTGATTGTTCGATGATCACGTTTCAGAAGCTTTGCAATTTTAAGAGTGCTGCATCCCTTTGCAAGATATCTCACTATTTTTGACTTTTCTGAGCCTGTCAAGTCCTTCTTTTGACCCATTTTGCCAAAGGAAAGGAAGTTGCTTAACAATTATGCACACCTGATATAGGGTGTTGATGTCATTAGACCACACCCCTTCTCATTACAGTCATTACGGAGATGCACATCACCTAATATGCTTAATTGGTAGTAGGCTTTCGCTTGGCGTAAGACAACATGCATAAAGAGGATTATGTGGTCAAAATACTCATTTGCCTAATAATTCTGCACTCCCTGTATATATATATATATATATATATATATATATATATATATATATATATGTATAAAACTTATTGTGAGGTCTATGCAGAGTATAGCGCGCAGCGGGCGTTTCAACTCACCTCCCCGTAGATCCAGACGCCGGGAGCCATTCTTCTTCCTGTCCTCTGAGGCTCTGCATCCTCCTGGTGAGATCGCTGTCTGTCGTCTTGACAACGGATGGCAATCTCACTACAGGGTTACAGCACCACCTGGAGTACGGAGGGAGAACTGCAATGCTGAATCCCAGGGAGGTGAGTAAGTGCAGGAGCTGCCGCAGGCTTTCTGGTGGCATGTGTCGTAGTTTTAGGGTCTTAAAGCATGCAAAAAAAAATGCACGGCTTTTAGACCCTAAAATCTGGAAATAATCATACCGCCAGGGAGGTTAAATTTGATATGTGTATGAATGTGTTGTTATTGAGGTAAGCCACCTCTCCCTTTATTATTTTAGCTGTTTTTAAAGAGAGTCTGAAGCCCAAAAAAATACCTGTTTTTACTGGCCATTTATAGGAGGTTAAAGTGTACCCAAGGCTAGAGTTGGGCCGAACCTCCGATTTTAGGTTCGCGAACCGGGTTCGCGAACTTCCGCGGAAGGTTCGGTTCGCGTTAAAGTTCGCGAACCGCAATAGACTTCAATGGGGATGCGAACTTTGAAAAAAAAAAATTATGCTGGCCACAAAAGTGATGGAAAAGATGTTTCAAGGGGTCTAACACCTGGAGGGGGGGAATGGCGGAGTGGGATACACGCCAAAAGTCCCCGGGAAAAATCTGGATTTGACGCAAAGCAGCGTTTTAAGGGCAGAAATCATATTGAATGCTAAATGACAGGCCTAAGTGCTTTAAAACATCTTGCATGTGTATACATCAATCAGGTAGTGTAATTAAGGTACTGCTTCACACTGACACACCAAACTGTTCACTGAACAGAACAGGTATGCAGTGGCGGGTTCACTGAACAGAACAGGTATGCAGTGGCGGGTTCACTGAACAGAACAGGTATGCAGTGGCGGGTTCACTGAACAGAACAGGTATGCAGTGGCGGGTTCACTGAACAGAACAGGTATGCAGTGGCGGGTTCACTGAACAGAACAGGTATGCAGTGGCGGGTTCACTGAACAGAACAGGTATACAGTGGCGGGTTCACTGAACAGAACAGGTATGCAGTGGCGGGTTCACTGAACAGAACAGGTATATAGTGGCTGGTTCACTGAACAGTACAGGTATGCAGTGGCAGGTTCACTGAACAGGTATGCAGTGGTGGGTTCACAGTACAGGTATGCAGTGGTGGGTTCACAGAACAGGTATGCAGTGGTGGGTTCACAGTAGAGGTATGCAGTGGTGGGTTCACAGAACAGGTATGCAGTGGTGGGTTCACAGTACAGGTATGCAGTGGTGGGTTCACAGTACAGGTATGCAGTGGTGGGTTCACAGAACAGGTATGCAGTGGTGGGTTCATAGAACAGGTATGCAGTGGTGGGTTCACAGAACAGGTATGCAGTGGTGGGTTCACAGAACAGGTATGCAGCCAGGGACAAGCTGAGCCTAACTAATCTTTCCCTATGAGAGAGAGTGTGCAGCAGCTCGCCCTACTCTCACTAATGCAGGCACACGAGTGACCGTAATGGTCGCCACTGCCTGCCTTTTAGTAGGGGGGGAGTGGCTCCAGGGGCTAGTGTAGCCTAATTGGCTACACTGTGCCTGCTGACTGTGATGTAGAGGGTCAAAGTTGACCCTCCATGGTGCATTATGGGGCGAACCGAACTTCCGCAAAGGTTCGCCTGCGGGACGCGAACGCGAACCACGGAAGTTCGCATGGAACCGTTCGCAGGCGAACCGTTCGGCCCAACTCTACCCAAGGCAGATCACTGTGTCTCCTACCTATGATTCTGATATATTTAACTGACATTTTTTATCATAACAACCAACAATTTATACAGGAAAATCATAACAATTATCAAGGTTGCCCAAACTTTCGCATCCCACTGTATTAGTTTCTATGGATGAATAAAATGTTAGCTAGCACCAGGCTAGCTAGTGTAAGTGTGCTCAACTTCCCGATTGCTCAGGATCCCCCCGATCCAGCCGCTTATACATTACCCAGCCTGGTTCCAGAGATCGGCGCAGCCTCCCAGCACAGCTCCGGTCTTCTCTATGGGGAGGATCGGGTCTGCTCATGACGTCATGTACAATCCTCCCCATAGAGAAGACTTAAAGGGGAGGCTAGGAGGTTAAAGTGTACCCGAGGCAGATCCTAACAACAAACGTATACATTTAATTAGGAACCTTCAGAGGCTTCCCGTGACCTCACCCCAACCGCTTCTGCACAAACCCCCGGAACATATCCGGCAAGAGCTTATTGGATATGTTGGGCAGCACAGTGGTGTATTGGTTAGCACTGGGTCCCTGGTTCCAATCCCAGCCAGGGCACTATCTGCACAGAATTTGTATGTTCTCCCTGTGTCTGCGTGGGTTTCCTCCAGCCACTCCGGTTTCCTTTCATATCCCAAATACATACAGATAAGTTAACCATTTCATCCCGCTGGTATTTTTCACCTTATGCATCAGAGTAATTTTTCACCTCCCATTAATTTGCCAATAACTTTATCACTAATTATCACAATTAATTGATCTATTGTAACATCTGCAACTATGGCGGCTGCGGACACGCAGGGTATACCCGCAGCCGCCTTTGTTCCCTGTTCACGGGCCTCATCCGTTCCGTCGGTGTCTAGCACGCCGGGAACGGTACTGTCTCGTGCTCATAGGGTCGCTGTATCGCGCGCGGAGACAGGACCTTTATGCCGGTCAGCTGACGTCGGAGGTGACTCACGCCGCTCGGATTGGCTGATTGGTAAGGGGTGCGGCTGTGAGCTCTCCTCGGCTTCTTAAGCCTTCACTGGTCATTTGCAACTGGTCTGCTGTTGCGAATACACTCGTGTTAGCGCTCAGACCTTAAACTAGTATCCGGTGTGCTTTGATCTGGGAAGAAACCAGGGATTTCCCACAAGACTAGGACTATTGTTATATTGTATTACTGATTACCTGTGTATGATTCTGGCTATACTCTGACCTTGCTATTGCTCATCGATTCTGTACTTCCGCCTATCTGACCTTAGTTGCTGAACCTCTGCCTGATAACTCACTATTCTTCTGCCTCACGTTTCTGTACTGTACTCGCCTCTCAGTTGCCAAACCTTGCCTGTCTGATCTCTCTACTCACCAATGGGCCCTTGCCACTGGTGAGGTGCTCTTTTGACTAATACCCACCAGCTCCTCTGGTGAGGTTTAGTTTAAGTTATACAGCTCCTGTGACTGATAGTACCTTACCAGCTCCTCTGGTAAGGTCTAGTTAAACTATTCAGTCGCCTGTGCTGGTAGTACCTTACCAGCTCCTCTGGTAAGGTTTAGCCAAACTTTGTTGTCACACTTGCTGTTAGTACTTTACCAGCTCCTCTGGTAAGACCTATTATTTATACTACTGTTGTTGCAGCTAGTACCCACCAGCTCCCCTGGTGAGGTCTAGCACTGTTGTTTCAGATAGTACTCACCAGCTTCTCTGGTGAGATCTATCCATTTAATCTACTGTTGCACCAAACACTTTACACCTCTGTTTCTCAGCCTTCTATACTTGCAGTATTGGTGATACTGCAGATCACCACATAATCAGGTATAGAGTCTGTATTATTGGCGAATCTGCAGATCACACAATAATCAGACGTCTGTGTGCTACACCAATCGTTACAGAACAGCAGACCAGAAATAGTATGGAAACACTGTGCAATCGGGTGGATCTGCTGGCTACCACCGTTAATGAGCTCATCAAAACGGTTAAGGTGCAGCAGACCCAGATTGACCAGCTGATTCAAACAGTTAACCGTTTGAAAGACCCTAAGGCACAAGTGTCCTCCCCTCATGTGATAGAACCCAGGATGCCCCCTCCTGAAAAATTTTCGGGGCATCGCTCTGATTTCCGAAATTTTAAACACCGGTGTTTATCATATTTTGAGTTACGGCCAGTATCGTCAGGTACAGAACGTCAGAGAGTTACATTAATTAAGACATTATTATCTGGGGATTCACAGTCCTGGGCTTATAGTCTCCCTTAGGAGCATGAGGCTTTGGCCTCAGTTGACGACTTCTTTAACCACTTCCCGACCGCCTAACGCACAGAGGCGGCCGGGAATTGGACCCCGCAAGGACCAGCTCATGCCCAAAGGCGGCGGTCCTTGTAGGGGCATGGGCGGAGCGATCGCGTCATCCGTGACGCAATCCTCCGCCGGCGCCTGTCACCGCTCGCCCGCCGCAACATCCCGCCGGCTATACGGAAGCGCCGGCGGGATGTTAACCCCGCGATCGCCGCATACAAAGTGTATAATACACTTTGTAATGTTTACAAAGTGTATTATACAGGCTGCCTCCTGCCCTGGTGGTCCCAGTGTCCGAGGGACCACCAGGGCAGGCTGCAGCCACCCTAGTCTGCACCAAGCACACTGATTTCCCCCCCCCCCTGCCCCAGATCGCCCACAGCACCCCTCAGACCCCCCCCTGCCCACCCCCCAGACCCCCGTTTGCACCCAATCACCCCCCTAATCACCCATCAATCACTCCCTGTCACTATCTGTCAACGCTATTTTTTTTTTATCTCCCCCCCTGCCCACTGCCCCCTCCTGATCACCCCCCCACCCCTCAGATTCTCCCCAGACCCCCCCTCCCCCTGTGTACTGTATGCATCTATCCCCCCTGATCACCTGTCAATCACCTGTCAATCACCTGTCAATCACCCGTCAATCACCCCGTCACTGCCACCCATCAATCAGCCCCTAACCTGCCCCTTGCGGGCAATCTGATCACCCACCCACACCAATAAATCGCCCGCAGATCCGACATCAGATCACCACCCAAACGCAGTGTTTACATCTATTCTCTTCTCTAAACACCCAATAATTACCCATCAATCACCCATCAATCACCCCCTATCACCACCTGTCACTGTTACCCATCAGATCAGACCCTAATCTGCTCCTTGCGGGCACCCAATCACCCGCCTACACGCTCAGATTGCCCTCAGACCCCCCCTTATCAATTCGCCAGTGCAATATTTACATCTGTTCTTCCCTGTAATAACCCACTGATCACCTGTCAATCACCCATCAATCACCCCCTGTCACTGCCACCCATCAATCACCCCCTGTCACTGCCACCCATCAATCAGCCCCTAACCTGCCCCTTGCGGGCAATCTGATCACCCACCCACACCAATAGATCGCCCGCAGATCCGACATCAGATCACCACCCAAACGCAGTGTTTACATCTATTCTCTCCTCTAAACACCCACTAATTACCCATCAATCACCCCCTATCACCACCTGTCACTGTTACCAATCAGATCAGACCCTAATCTGCCCCTTGCGGGCACCCAATCACCCGCCTACACGCTCAGATTGCCCTCAGACCCCCCCCTTATCAATTCGCCAGGGCATTATTTACATCTGTCCTTCCCTGTAATAACCCACTGATCACCTGTCAATCACCCATCAATCACCCCCTGTCACTGCCACCCATCAATCACCCCCTGTCACTGCCACCCATCAATCAGCCCCTAACCTGCCCCTTGCGGGCAATCTGATCACCCACCCACACCAATAGATCGCCCGCAGATCCGACATCAGATCATAACCCAAGCGCAGTGTTTACATCTATTGTCTCCTCTAAACACCCACTAATTACCCACTAATTACCCATCAATCACCCCCTATCACCACCTGTCACTGTTACCCATCAGATCAGACCCTAATCAGCCCCTTGCAGGCACCCAATCACCCGCCTACACGCTCAGATTGCCCTCAGACCCCCCCTTATCAATTCGCCAGTGCATTCGTTACATCTGTTCTTCCCTGTAATAACCCACTGATCACCTGTCAATCACCCATCAATCACCCCCTGTCACTGCCACCCATCAATCACCCCCTGGCACTGCCACCCATCAATCACCCCCTGTCACTGCCACTCATCAATCAGCCCCTAACCTGCCCCTTGTGGGCAATCTGATCACCCACCCACAACAATAGTTCGCCCGCAGATCCCCTCCCAAGGGCAGTGTTTATATCTGTTCTCTACCCTAAACACCCACTAATTACCCATCAATCACCCCCTGTCACTGCTACCTATCAGATTAGACCCCTATCTGCCCCTAGGGCACTCAATCACCCGCCCACACCCTCAGAATGCCCTCAGGCCCCAGCCCTGATCACCTCGCCAGTGCATTGCTTGCATCTATTCCCCCCTCTAATCACACCTTGAGACACCCATCAATCACCTCCTGTCACCCCCTAGCACACCTACCCATCAGATCAGGCCCTAATTTGCCCCGTGTGGGCTCCTGATCACTCGGCCAAACCCTCAGATCCCCCTCAGACCCCCTTCCGATCACCTCCCCAGTGCATTTATTGCAACTATTTTCCCCTCTAACCACCCCCTGAGACACCCATCAATCACCTCCTGTCACCCCCCTAGCACTCCTATCCATCAGATCAGGCCCAATACAACCTGTCATCTAAAAGGCCACCCTGCATATGACCGGTTCCACAAAATTCGCCCCCTCATAGACCACCTGTCATCAAAATTTGCAGATGCTTATACCCCTGAACAGTCATTTTGAGACATTTGGTTTCCAGACTACTCACGGTTTTGGGCCCGTAAAATGCCAGGGCGGTATAGGAACCCCAGAAACTGACCCCATTTTAGAAAAAAGACACCCCAATGTATTCTGTTAGGTGTATGACAGGTTCATAGAAGATTTTATTTTTTGTCAAAAGTTAGCGGAAATTGATTTTTTTTTTTTCACAAAGTGTCATTTTTCACTAACGTGTGACAAAAAATAAAATCTTCTATGAACTCGCCATACACCTAACGGAATACCTTGGGGTGTCTTCTTTCTAAAATGGGGTCACTTGTGGGGTTCCTATACTGCCCTGGCATTTTAGGGGCCCTAAACCGTGAGGAGTAGTCTAGAAAACAAATGCCTCAAAATGACCTGTGATTAGGACGTTGGGCCCCTTAGCGCACCTAGGCTGCAAAAAAGTGTCACACATGTGGTATCGCCGTACTCAGGAGAAGTAGTATAATGTGTTTTGGGGTGTATTTTTACACATACCCATGCTGGGTGGGAGAAATCTCTCTGTAAATGGACAATTGTGTGTAAAAAAAATCAAACAATTGTCATTTACAGAGGTATTTCTCCCACCCAGCATGGGTATGTGTAAAAATACACCACAAAACACATTATACTACTTCTCCCGAGTACGGCGATACCACATGATTGGCACTTTTTTGCAGCCTAACTGCGCTAAGGGGCCCAAAGTCCAATGAGTACCTTTAGGATTTCACAGGTCATTTTTGTTTCAAGACTACTCCTCACGGTTTAGGGCCCCTAAAATGCCAGGGCAGTATAGGAACCCCACAAATGACCCCTTCTAGAAAGAAGACACCCAAACGTATTCCGTTAGGAGTATGGTGAGTTCATAGAAGATTTTATTTTTTGTCACAAGTTAGCGGAAAATGACACTTGTGAAAAAAAAACAATTAAAATCAATTTCTGCTAACTTGTGACAAAAAAAATAAAAACTTCTATGAACTCACCATACTCCTAACGGAATACCTTGGGGTGTCTTCTTTCTAAAATGGGGTCATTAGTGGGGTTCCTATACTGCCCTGGCATTTTAGGGGCCCTAAACCGTGAGGAGTAGTCTTGAAACAAAAATGACCTGTGAAATCCTAAAGGTACTCATTGGACTTTGGGCCCCTTAGCGCAGTTAGGGTGCAAAAAAGTGCTACACATGTGGTATCGCCGTACTCGGGAGAAGTAGTACAATGTGTTTTGGGGTGTATTTTTACACATACCCATGCTGGGTGGGAGAAATACCGCTGTAAATGGACAATTGTGTGTAAAAAAATCAAAAGATTGTCATTTACAGAGGTGTTTCTCCCACCCAGCATGGGTATGTGTAAAAATACACCCCAAAACACATTGTACTACTTCTCCCGAGTACGGCGATACCACATGTGTGGCACTTTTTTGCACCCTAACTGCGCTAAAGGGCCCAAAGTCCAATGAGTACCTTTAGGATTTCACAGGTCATTTTGAGAAATTTCGTTTCAAGACTACTCCTCACGGTTTAGGGCCCCTAAAATGCCAGGGCAGTATAGGAACCCCACAAATGACCCCATTTTAGAAAGAAGACACCCCAAGGTATTCCGTTAGTAGTATGGCGAGTTCATAGAAGATTTTATTTTTTGTCACAAGTTAGCGGAAATTGATTTTAATTGTGTTTTTTCACAAAGTGTCATTTTCCGCTAACTTGTGACAAAAAATAAAATCTTCTATGAACTCACCATACTCCTAACGGAATACCTTGGGGTGTCTTCTTTCTAAAATGGGGTCATTTGTGGGGTTCCTATACTGCCCTGGCATTTTAGGGGCCCTAAACCGTGAGGAGTAGTCTTGAAACGAAATTTCTCAAAATGACCTGTGAAATCCTAAAGGTACTCATTGGACTTTGGGCCCTTTAGCGCAGTTAGGGTGCAAAAAAGTGCCACACATGTGGTATCGCCGTACTCAGGAGAAGTAGTATAATGTGTTTTGGGGTGTATTTTTACACATACCCATGCTGAGTGGGAGAAAGATCTCTGTAAATGGACAATTGTGTGTAAAAAAAATTAACAAATTGTCATTTACAGAGATATTTCTCCCACCCAGCATGGGTATGTGTAAAAATACACCCCAAAACACATTATACTACTTCTCCTGAGTACGGCAATACCACATGTGTGGCACTTTTTTGCAGCCTAACTGCGCTAAGGGGTCCAAAGTCCAATGAGCACCTTTAGGCTTTACAGGGGTGCTTACAATTTAGCACCCCCCAAAATGTCAGGACAGTAAACACACCCCACAAATGACCCCATTTTGGAAAGTAGACCCTTCAAGGTATTCAGAGAGGGGCATGGTGAGTCCGTGGCAGATTTCATTTTTTTTTGTCGCAAGTTAGAAGAAATGGAAACTTTTTTTTTTTGTCACAAAGTGTCATTTTCCGCTTACTATAATATCTTCTATGAACTCACTATGCCTCTCAGTGAACAAAATGGGGTCATTTGGGGGGTATTTATACTATCCTGGAATTCTAGCCCCTCATGAAACATGACAGGGGGTCAGAAAAGTCATAGATGCTTGAAAATGGGAAAATTCACTTTTTGCACCATAGTTTGTAAACGCTATAACTTTTACCCAAACCAATAAATATACACTGAATGGGGTTTTTTTTAATCAAAAACATGTTTGTCCACATTTTTCGCGCTGCGTGTATACAGAAATTTTACTTTATTTGAAAAATGTCAGCACAGAAAGTTAAAAAAATCATTTTTTTGCCAAAATTCATGTCTTTTTTGATGAATATAATAAAAAGTAAAAATCGCAGGAGCAATCAAATAGCACCAAAAGAAAGCTTTATTAGTGACAAGAAAAGGAGCCAAAATTCATTTAGGTGGTAGGTTGTATGAGCGAGCAATAAACCGTGAAAGCTGCAGTGGTCTGAATGGAAAAAAAGTGGCCGGTCCTTAAGGGGTAGAAAGCCCTAGGTCCTCAAGTGGTTAAGGCAATGGCAGTTATATACGATGATCCCGATTTAGCTATGAGGTCAGAAAGGAAATTAAAGACCCTCAGGCAGGGGCATAATCCTGTCGAAACTTACGCAGCTGAGTTTAGGAGATGGGCAGTGTCAGCAAGATAGGGGCAGTACGCACTTTTAGATTGCTTTTTATCGGGGTTATCTGATGCAGTTGCCAATTTGATGTTGGGGCACCCCAAACCTAAATCATTGGACGAGGCCATCTCACTGGCTATCAAAATTGATCGGCGAGTTCGCTATCAGAAGCAAGCTCGGGGTAAAGTACCAGGGAGACTTGCTTCTGGTACCTTTTTGGCTCCAGTGTCTTCCTCTCCACCTCATGATGAGCCAATGCAGATTGGGCAAACCAAGCTTACAGAGGTCGAGAAAAACAGGAGACGCAATGAAAAATTATGTCTTTATTGTGCTGAGAAAGGGCATATAGTGGCTACTTGTCCCAAGAAGGCGGAAAACTCTATCGCCTAGGAGTAGCTGGAGGTACTACCCTAGGCGATCCAGTCTTACCTCTAACAATAAACGTCTATTACTCCCGTGCTCTATCACCTGGGAGGGGCAGGTTCACTCCACCTAGGCTTTTATAGACTCGGGTTTGGCTGTGAATGTTATGGCTTATGATTTTGCTATCAAATTCGGTTTTCCTTTAACTTCTGTGGGACAACAGGTGCAGATTACAGCAGTGGATGATTCCCCATTACTGATTAAGCAATCTATCACCCAGACTCCTGTATTGTTATGCCAACTAGGGGTCTTACATAAGGAACAAATACAGTTTCTGGTATTCAAGATGTTCACCTCCACCGTCATTCTGGGTATGCCGTGGCTTAAAAAACAACATTCTCCTTAGATTGACTGGAGTTCCAGACAGTTATTGAGCTGGTCTCCTTATTGTCATCATCATTGTTTGGAGAAAGTTACCATAGCCGCCACTGAGATTCACGTGGAGGGGACTTCTGAGTCGTCCTCTGAACCCCCTGAGATAGATACCTGGGTGGATTGGGTACCTACGTTAAGCCCATTCCAACAAGAGGTCCCTTAAGGGAAACCAGAGGGGGTTCTATTTGTACCTTTGCAGTTCAGATTTAAGATTGCTCACTCCCAGGAGCTGTTGGCCCGTTGTGTCTGGTGGCCCTCGATAGTGTTGGATTGTAAGGAATTTGTCTGTAGGTGCTCTATGTGCTAGGAGTAAGTCGTCTAGACGGGCTCCTGTGGGTACATTACAGTCACTTCCGGTGCCTGAGCAGCCATGGACCCATGTGTCCATGGACTTTGTGGGCGAACTGCCTAGATCAGAAGGTAAAACAGTCATATGGGTGGTAGTCGATAGGTTCAGCAAGATGGCCCATTTTATTCCCTTGGACGGACTCCCCACTGCACAGGAGCTGGCAGAGCTCTTCATCCATCACATTTTCAGACTGCATGGAATTCCGGAAAATGTGGTGTCAGATAGGGGAGTCCAGTTCGTGTCCAGGTTTTGGAGGGCCTTCTGTCATCATATGGGAATGAATCTATCGTTTTCCTCCGGCTACCACCCACAGACTAACGGGCAGACCGAAAGGGTCAATCAGTCTTTAGAGCAGTTCCTTAGATGTTACGTAGCTGATGCTCAGATGGATAGGGTCAAATTCTTGCCTTTTGCAGAATTTGCCCATAATAATTTGAAATGTTATTCCTCGGGATTCTCCCCTTTTCAGGTGGTAACGGGGAGATCACCGAAATTCTCTCCTCTGCCGGTGGTGTCATCACCTTTCCCGGCCTTGGAGGAGTGGCAAGGAACATTAAAGAGAACCCGAGGTGGGTTTGAAGAATATTATCTGCATACAGAGGCTGGATCTGCCTATACAGCCCAGCCTCTGTTGCTATCCCAAACCCCCCTAAGGTCCCCCTGCACTCTGCAATCCCTCATAAATCACAGCCACGCTGCTGACAAACAGCTTGTCAGAGCTGGCTGTGTTTATCTCTATAGTGTCAGTCTGCTGCTCTCCCCGCCTCCTGCAGAACTCCAGTGCCCGCCTGCATCCCTTCCCTCCCTGCTGATTGGAGGGAAGGGACGGGGGCAGGGACCGGAGCTCTGCAGGAGGCGGGGGAGCAGCTGAGACTGACACTACAGATGTAAACACAGCCACACAGCATGGCTGTGATTTATGAGGGATTGCAGAGTGCAGGGGGACCTTAGGGGGGTTTGGGATAGCAACAGAGGCTGGGCTGTATAGGCAGATCCAGTCTCTGTATGCAGATAACATTTTTTAAACACACCTCGGGTTCTCTTTAAAGGAGATCTGGGGGAAAGTCAAAGGGAACTTAAAAAAGGCTTTTGCTACCCAGAAAAGACAGGCAGATAAGAAACATTCTATGGAATGGAATTTTGTTCCAGGAGATTTAGTGTGGGTTTCTACTCGACACTTGGCCTTAAAGCAACCTTCTGCTAAACTGGGTCCCAAATTTATAGGGCCATACCCTGTGTCCAAAAGGGTCAACAAGGTTACCTGTGTTGTCTCGCTCCCACCCAGTTTCAGGGGTGGTAGAACGTTTCATGTGTCCCTCTTGAAACCTGCTGTGCATGTGGATTCCTCCCCCCCCCCCCCCCCCCTGTGGTGATTGATGGAGAACCAGAGTACGAGATAGAGCAGATCTTGGATTCTCGGGTGGTGCGTAACTCCATACAGTACCTAGTCCACTGGAGAGGGTATAGTGCAAAGGAGAGATCTTGGGTACCTGCTCGTCGCATGCCTGCAGAAGAACTCAGGGAGCAGTTTCATAGATTGCATCCTGACAGGCCAGGTGGATCGTGTCCGGAGTCCACACCTAGAGGGGGGGGGGGGGGGGTACTGTAACATCTGCAACTATGGCGGCTGCGGACACGCAGGGTCTATCCACAGCCGCCTTGGTTCCCTGTTCACGGGCCTCATCCATTCCGTCGGCGTCTAGCACGCCAGGAACGGTACTGTCTCGTGCTCATAGGGTCGCTGTATCACGCGGGCGTGCACGGAGACAGAACCTTTATGCTGGAAGAAGGCGCGTCAGCTGACCTGCCGGTCGGCTGACCTCGGAGGTGACTCACGCCGCTCGGATTGGCTGATTGGTAAGGGGCGCGGCTGTGAGCTCTCCTCGGCTTCTTAAGCCTTCACTGGTCATTTGCAACTGGTCTGCGGTTGCGAATACACTCGTGTTAGCGCTCAGACCTTAGACTAGTATCCGGTGTGCTTTGATCTGGGAGGAAACCAGGGATTTCACACAAGACTAGAACTATTGTTATATTGTATTACTGATTACCTGTGTATGATTCTGGTTATTCACTGACCTTGCTATTGCTCATCGATTCTGTACTTCCGCCTATCTGACCTTAGTTGCTGAACCTCTGCCTGATAACTCACTATTCTTCTGCCTCACGTTTCTGTACTGTATTCGCCTCTCAGTTGTCAAACCTTGCCTTTCTGATCTCTCTACTCACCAATGGGCCCTTGCCACTGGTGAGGTGCTCTTTTGACTAATACTCACCAGCTCCTCTGGTGAGGTTTAGTTTAAGTTATACAGCTCCTGTGATTGATAGTACCTTACCAGCTCCTCTGGTAAGGTCTAGTTAAACTATTCAGTCGCCTGTGCTGATAGTACCTTACCAGCTCCTCTGGTAAGGTTTAGCCAAACTTTGTTGTCACTATTGCTGTTAGTACTTTACCAGCTCCTCTGGTAAGACCTATTATTTATACTACTGTTGTTGCAGCTAGTACCCACCAGCTCCCCTGGTGAGGTCTAGCACTGTTGTTTCAGATAGTACTCACCAGCTTCTCTGGTGAGATCTATCCATTTAACCTATTGTTGCACCAAACACTTTACACCTCTGTTTCTCAGCCTTCTATACTTGCATTATTGGTGATACTGCAGATCACCGCATAATCGGGTATAGAGTCTGTATTATTGGTGATTCTGCAGATCACACAATAATCAGACGTCTGTGTGCTACACCAATCGTTACATCTATATCTTGTTTTTTTCTGCCACCAATTAGGCTTTCTTTGGGTGGTATATTTTGCTAAGAATGATTTTTTTCTAAATGCATTTTCACAGAAATACTAAGAAAAAATGGAAAAAATTCATTATTTCTCAGTTTTTGCCCATTATAGCTTTAAAATAATACATGTTACCATAATTAAAACTTATTTTATTTGCCCATTTGTCCCGGTTATTACACC